>NC_056748.1:782901208-783188708 GCF_019279795.1 Protopterus annectens | reverse complement strand
CTGCTTAGGCTTGTGGTTGGTAGAGTTTAGAGTGGATTTATAGTAGAGGGATTTGTCTAATTTTATATGCTTTTTTGCTTTATTGCACAGTTCAAGGAATGATTGCCTATCTGAGTTATTTTTCTTTAGTCGCCAGTGCTCACAGGCCTTATCTCTGGATTTCATTAGGGTTCTGGTGGTCTTTTGCAACCATGGGGCATGCCTGGATCTGACTTTGGCATTTCTTACAGGAGCATGGGTGTTTAGGATGGTACTATTGAAGAAGTGGCCAGCCTCATCTAGGTTGAGGTATTTTAGTGGTGACCAGTTAATTTTTTGCAGGGAGGAGATGAAGGAGTTGGGGTTGAAGTTGGACTTGTTCTGTATTTTCCTGTGGATAATGGGCTTCAGACTGTTTGTGTGGTGCCGAATTAGGAAAGTGGGGGAGTGGTCACTGAGACTGTCAGGTAAGCAGCCTGCTAGGTAAGAGTGAGGGGCTTTGTTGACTAGGATCAAGTCAAGTAAGGTAGAATTGTTGGGGGCTTTGTTGATTCGGGTAGGGGATTGAATGAGTTGAGTGAACTCATGGAGATTAAGGTGAATGGTTGGGAGATTATTGTTACAGGATAACCAGTTAATCTTAATCACTGAAAATGATGGCTTCCTGGGGTAGAGATAGATTAGCCCGGCTCAGGAGATTTTCTAGGGGTGTAATATTTTGCCCTGGTGGGAAATAGCATCCTGTGATATTGATTGTTTTGTTTGGGTTTAGTTTGAGATTGGCATAAAGGATTTCTTCATTGCTGTGAAGAGGGACAGATGAGTTCAGGAGTTGAATATTGAGGTGGTGTTTAAATATCAATGCTACACCACCTCCTTTTTTTGGACAATCTGTCTATGCAAAGGATGTTGTATTCAGGTGGAATTATTTCCTCACTTTTGATGTGAAGTTTGAGCCAGGTTTCAGGTAGAAAGAGAATATATGGGGAATATATGCTTATGCTGGCTTGTAGTTCTTGGATTTTATTGCATATGCTTCTGATGTTTAGGGACATTATAAGTAGGTCTGTTGTTTTCTTGTTGGCTAGGAGTTGAGTTGTGGGGGGGGGTTGCTTGGTCTAGGGTTTATGGTTGGGTTGGATTTGGCAGGACAAGGGTTTGGATGGATGTCTCCAGCGAGGGCTAGTTTATAGAGGGTGTTTAGGATATGTTTTATATACATAGTAAATTGCTTATGGTAACTTAAGGATATTTTATTTTTGAGTGTGTTAGGTGTTTGGTAATGGAGTGTGTGTATTTGGAGGATGTTTTTGGTGGCATGGGTTGTGTAGTTATAGTGTAAATGTTTGAGGGAGGGTGTTGAGAGAGTACAATGGAAGTTGTTGGGGGTTTGACTGTGGAGTCTTGGCAGGATGTAATGTGAGCTAGAACTACGCAGGTTAGGATTGTTATTATATTAGGTAGTAGCATGATTGTGTTGGATGTAGGAGGAGGGGGTGACTAGTGGTGTAGCCTAATTGCTGGCAATTAGGGGTGGGGTTAAGGCTAAGAATAAATGTAGAGGTACTGGGGTGGGTGGGAATAGGGGGCAGGGAGGGGAGCGAAGTGAGCATAATGAACGGAGCGGGCTAGAACACCCCAGGCTAAAGATTGCAGGGTAAGTGTCTAAATAGCCAAATTGTTAGGAGTTATTAGAATCTAGTTGGGAAAAACAATCTGTAGACCTGATTTCAGCTATGTCCTTTCTGGGTAGATACCTAGTTTGAAAGAGACAAAAAGTGGCAGTTTAAGTACCTTTTTGCCTCTATTTTACAAGTGGGAAATTCCAGTGTATCTACTGGGTTACCTTTTTTCACCTAGAGCTTTATCTTGGTTTACTGATAACTAAAAAAAAAAGTTAACTGGGGAATATATTTACAGCAGATGGGGGTGGGGGAGCAGCTGATGTCCCTAGCCATAAGTAGAGCCAGTTATTTCTGCTTTAGGCCAGGTACTTTCTACAGTAGCAGGCTAAGAGGGAAACGTAGCTTTTATATATATATATATATATATATATATATATATATATATATATATATATATATAGTTACATATGTATGTATATATGTGTGTGTGTGTGTGTGTGTGTGTGTGTGTGTGTGTGTGTGTGTGTGTGTGTGTGTGTGTGTGTGTGTGTGTGCGTGTGTGCGTGTGTGTGTGTGTGTGTGTGTGTGTGTGTGTGTGTGTGTGTGTGTGTGTGAAAGGTATATGTAAATCAGTGTACGGAACATTAGATTGATTTGCATATAATTGACACCAAATTATTGATCTCAAAAGATCAACAAGCCATTACAAATGCTTGGGGACATAACCTTGGAACATCACAAGTAAAAACAATCATTTTTGCAAGAGGATGGTCCTCACACTCCCTACAAGTTATATATACCAACTGCAAGATCGCACAATACTGAGAACAAGAAAATCAGATCTGTAAGGACTAATGGTCATTCTTGGCTAAAATATCTGGTAAAAGATTATACACTTGTATTCCTTTGAACATTGCCACCGATTGGGTGGCAATTTATTTTTAAAAACAAATGCCTCAACACAGTAAAATTGCTTTAGTCTAGAGACTTGTTGGACATGATTTTTAACACAAATTCATGTTGTTAGGGGGATAACCTTCAAAAAAAAATAGGGTAGCTATGGCTCCCCTTGTGGGGCTTTAGTTTATATGGTATGAATATATTGGGAAAATAATATGAATAATAATATCACATTTTGATTGATGAAAATTAAGTATATATTAAACAGACTACAGACCATCATCTTTTTTTTGATTAAAGGGTGAAACAGAGAGAGTTTGTTTTTTTCTATTTGTTTTAGAATTCTTGAACTCCACAATTTCATTCAGCAATGATATCACAATGATATAGCTTATTTGGATGTATGGTTAACAAAGAGTGTCAACTTGAAGGCCTATTTAGCCAATTATTGAAAGCTTTGGACAGAGGAGTCAGTGACAAAGAAACTGAGGAATTTAATCTGTGTATAAACACTGTAGAATGTCAGACACCAGTTAGTACAGCGACCACTTTAACTAACACTTACAAGAACACCTGGCATATATAAATGCCAATATATATATATATATATACATGAAACTAATAGGTTTTATGTAAATGGTCACTGTTTTAATCTACGATGTAGAGCAACTTGCAACACAGACATGGTTGTGTACCTGGCACAATGTCAGAAGTGCCCAGGATTTGAAGGAAGAAAATGCTTTAGCTAGACACATAATCTCTTTCAGCGATCATTCCTTCAAATTTATGGTCATTGACCAGGTACTAGAAAAGCAAATTACTACTGGAGGAGTCAGAGCTTAAATGGCAGATTAGGTTGAATGCCTGTGATAGTTGCTCAATCAGTAGTGTCTTAAAATTAAAGAGTCTTATAAGATAGTTTCATGTTTTACAACCTTAACATCACTAATTTATTAGTGAGTTAGTTAAGACATCTTCCACATTATATTTTAACTGACTTTTGATTTTTGTATTAATTTTTGAAAAAATAACCCATTGGTTTAGGATTTAAGTACTAAAACCAGTAACAATTTCTGGCACTGCTTAATTTAATTATTTAGAATGAACAGGCACTGAGTGCAGATTTGTAGCTATTGACTGGATATTTTAGTCTTTCTTTTAGTATGATGTAGAACTTATATGACATGGAGTGAATTGCTACGACAGTAATATGCACTGCCCTGCAAGTTAGTTCTAATATCATGTAACTATATACACAGTTCAAATTATATATACTTTATATTTAATATAGTCACATTTATGTGGTTATCAGTTTTACTTCGAGTTGTGCGGGGTTTTTAAATGAACTCACTTAAATCAAATTTTAAAATTAAATCATTTTTATTAGGTTCAAATACTAGGTCATACTATGAGGTTTCTGTCAAATGAGAATGTGGCTTTAAGTGTCCCATTTGAAGGTTCAATGGATGTTTTAATTTAGTTAATTGTAAAATTGTGCTAAATAATGATGTCATTACATAGTAAATGTAACCAACAGCACATATATATATATATATATATATATATATATATATATATATATATATATAAATAAATATATAGGGTTTACTATCATAATCTTGAAAAGGATTCGGTTGAATCCACTTTGAACAAAGTCCAAAGGTCGAATGGTGACGCTGAACTCCGATATTGTTGAAGTACAAATCTTGCCGCTATCTTGACCCATGTTAGCGCTCATCCCAAAATCGCATTTGATTTGTAATTCAACATTACCGGAGTTTGAGACTGTCAGTTTTCGCAGATGTGGGTCGATGATATGATTATTTGATCAAGTCCGCTTCAAGATTATAATAGTAAACTCTCTCTGTCTATATATAATATATATATATATATATATATATATATATATATATATATATATATATACACACACATATATATATGCTCACAGAGAGGGAGAGCGATCGAGTGAGAGAGCAATATTCCTAAGTTAGAAAAGACACACACACACACACACACACACACACACACACACACACACACACACACACACACACACACACACACACACACACACACAGTTTCCTTTCAGATTCACTTATATTTCATATACTATTTCTAGTCTTTTTGTCCAGATGTCTAATAAATAAATAAATAAATATTGAGCAAACAATTGCACTATCAAGCAAGTAATTATACTAATGATGTTTTATAGTATCAGTTTAGTATAAATAGAATAGTGGCATAATCATGGAAAAAGCACACCTGATAATAACCATATGCAGCGACAGTTATTTTATGCATGTGGGATACATGCTCCCTGAATGAGGAAAGGCATAATTGCTTGCAATCTACTTTTAGTGCCATTCTATATTTAGGAGCTTTCTAGAAAAAGAACTCTTGTTGTTCTTGATTACCAAACATTTGTAGTAGTTATTGTGCTGAATTGCTATGCCATCTTAATTGTAGCTTCAGTTTTAGAATGAGTGCTTCACTGGAGAATAGAAAATTTGGCAGAAAAGAATAGCCACATAAAGTGAAGTTATATGCAGTTCTTATTTATAACAGGCTGTAGCAGCAACAACTTCTGCAAATAAATAGTTGCACTGGGATTTGTGCTTTCAAAATACACAATTTTATTAAACTTTCTAGGCAGATCCAAAGCAGCTTTTGCATTGTATAACTATCAACAGAGAACAAATTATTATGGAATGATTTCCAGAATTTGGAATTAGAAAAGACAGTGCATTGTCATGAAGCACGTCAGCAGTTAATCTTGAGAATGATGTGTTTGTTCATTTAACTCTACCAGATGGCAAAAATCTTCCTTGCTCTATTTTAGAACCGAAAACAGCTTGCTTAAGTATGTAGGTCAGTTAACAGCTTAAGATGGTTCCTACTAGAAAATAGTAGCTTCAGGCTTTACAAGGAGCCTCCATCTGACCAGCAGCATAAAGCACATTTAAGGACAAGACATCCCTCTGTTGAATAAGGAAATCCAGTGCATTACTTTAAAACTAAATATCAGCTGAGTGCTGAGAACACCAAACAGTTTGACTTTTTGTAATATGTGGTATTGACAGACAGTTTACAGACCAGCTGTTTAGCTGCCTGTTGTTAAAATAAGCACTGCAATCTGTTTCCATGGTTGAGTTTTGAACCTGTTTCTGTTGCTAAATATGACTGTTGAAGCCAGTTAAGACAGAACCAGCTTTAAATAGCATCAGTGCTATAATTATACAAACAGAGCACTTATGATCAAACATGGCACCACACAACTGGTCTACAATTGTTATTTTGCAACAAAGTAATTCCCATACAGCATTCAAGTTCCCTTTACAGGATGACGTGGGCACAAGTGGAGGATAAGAGGGCTGCTAAAAGTCACAAAGTAAGTAGTGCTGATAAGATTCAAACTTCTGCCTCAAGCTAGGCAGAATGGTATTTTAAAACGTTATGTTGTTATACTGCTTCCCATGTTAACAGGATATTAACAACTACCTCATGCACAGACCTCATCTGACACTTTCTGTCCTCCATGCTGCCATAATCTGTCTCTAAAATATGCATCATGACTTGACCATAAGTTGTTAAACCTACTGAAGGAACACAATAACTAATAGAAAACTATAAATCTATGGTGTACAAAAAAAGGTCATTTTACATTTACTCATTTATTTATTTCATTTTTTTAGCTGATTACAATTTAAAAAGCTCTACTTTTTTTCATGAAAGCCAGTGTAAAAAAATTAAGTTACAGACAGCATTTACTAAGACAAAAAAAACTATATGATCTAATATATATTTCCTTCATAACAGTTTTGAAACTTTAAAACATGCTAACATTTTTTCTGTCTGAAAGATAGCACACATATGCCACAAATTGAAAGGAAAGGCTTAGTGTATGGTGCTACAGAAAATGTATAAATTTATTATTTTAAGTCTTAACATATTTTAAAACCCAAGGATTGTGTGACAGTAAAGTGAAAATGTCAATGCAGTCTGTGAGTGCACTAAAACAAATATGGTAAAATCACAAATTAATGCTAAAATATACTACTAAAGGTAAACTTAGAGCCGTGAGCAGGATCTGAAAAAAAAAAAACTCTGAAAAACAGGCAGTGAGACGTTTCCCTTTGATACATTTGGTTGGGGACACATGGCTGAAGTGACATTCAGCTGCACAGAAATATGGCTGTTGCAGATTCCCTGTGGGGAAAGAGAAGTACATACTGATATTCCCACAGCTTTAATAACCAAATGCATGAGAGCAGAAGATGTAATGAGTGCTTTGCTCAGTGTATAGTGTGTGCTTATGTAACTACAACATATAGAAGTGTGCTACATCATGGGGGAAATCATGTATGCTACGGTAGTCACATTTATATTCCAGTATGCATTTTAGGTAATGTGATGGAGGTAGAGGTCTACACACATCAGAACCAAAAGTCGGCGCTGCTGAGGACTTCAGAAACCACAGTGGAAGGTCTTAAGTATACAAAGTTTATTTAACTAACCACACAAATTAAAATTAATGCCTTAACTTGTTTACCACGTTTTGTCCAAAATACAAGACTTCATCAGACAAGACAAGACATGAATAGCAGGTCAATCTATTTAAATACGTCTTTCAATCAATAAAGTAATTCATCATCTTCTTTCGGTTGGTTCCGTTAGGGGTCGCCACAGCGGATCATCTGTTTCCATTTCTTCCTGTCCTCTGCATTTTGCTCTGTCACACCAACAACCTGCATGTCCTCTCTCATCACATCCATAAACCTTATCTCAGGCCTTCCTCTTTTCCTGTTACCTGGTAGCTTCATCCTTAGCATCTTTTTCCCAATATACTCAGCATCCCCCTCAGCACATGTCCAAACCAACGTTATCTTGCCTCTCTGGCTTTTTCTCCAAACCTTCCAACCTGGGCTGACCCTCTAATATACTTATTCCTAATCCTGTCCACCCTCATCACACCCAGTGCAAATCTTAATATCTTTAAGTCTGCCACATCCAGCTCAAACTCCCGCCATTTTGTCCACACATTGTTAACACTGAATCAGTTTATGTGGAGGGAAGGGATCAATACATACAAGGTAAAACATTGTCTAACTGTGACAGTACTGGGGTAATGAACCTCACACAATACAAATGTTGTGATACATTCTATGTGGGGAAGACTGAATGAAAGCTGAAGAAGAGAATGTATGAACATTCTTATGCTGTTTCCAGGAAAGATGAAACTAATGCGCTTTATAAGCATGCTATGAATTGTACCCAGGTTTTTTTCACTTTTTTCTTGTTTGAGGAAATTTTAAAAGACCCTAGCGTGAGACCATGGGAGACAAGGATCGAATATAGAAAAATATATTGGCAACTTATTCTAGAGGCTGATAGACATCCTGATCTGAATGAAGACATCTCCATCTCCCCCGTGTTGATACTTAGAGCAGCTAGGCTGTAGTACAAAGAAGATTTGGCATAAAGTGGATTTTAGATATTCCATGTTTAGGTGGTTTTAGAATTATTTATTCACTTTCATTTAACAAAGATTTTTCTTTTTTAACTATATATTTACTTATAAGTTTATTTACGTATTTATATGTATATACACACACACACACACACACACACACACACACACACACACACATATATATATATATATATACATATTATATATATATATATATATATATATATATATATATACACACACACACACACACACACACACACACACACACACACACACACACACACACACACACACTCTTCGTTAGATAGGTAAGGTTCATACTATTTTGTACAGTTATATATTAGTAATTATTCAATTTATATATGTATATATAATATATTTATATTTTTGCATATAGTTTTATTCAACGGTATTTTGCACTTACACCCTTGGAAAGTAGACAGATCTTAGGATTCTAACAGGGTTTTATTAGTTGGGTAAATACAGTGGATGTTATGCTACATGTATTCTTTAGTATTTTCTTGCACTTTTTCTTTAAATATTTTTTTTTTTGTTAATTGATTTACCAATTACTTTATTGATTGAAGGACATATTTAAATGGATTGACCTCTTATTTATGTCTTGTCTGATGAAGTCCTGTATTTTGGATGAAAATGCAATGAACAAGTTAAGGCATTCATTTTAATCTGTGTGGTTTGTTAAATAAACTTTGTACACTTAAGACATTCCATTGTGGTTTATAGGTTCATAGGTTAGTACTAAGCTAACTGCTCTTGTGAGCCATTTTAAGCCTAGCCAATTATCCCTTGTGAGACTCAAACCCTTCACCTTGTGCTTGCAAGGCAAACACCTTAACCATTAGGCCACTTGAAGTCCACAGCAGTGCCAACTTTTGGTTCTTTTGGCTGCTTGAGCTTGCTTGAGAGTTTTTGGTGCTGGTACTTTACTCCTTTGCATTTTTGTGTCTAGACACATAAATTATAAAGGCTCTGCCTGTTGTGCACTGCATTTTAACTGCCACTGACATGTTCACTGACCAGCCTTCTACTCATGTTGCCTTGGGGGGCATGAACATTATTTTCCTTTTTTAGTTTCTACAAGTCTTTTGGGTTTCTAATACCATGACAGGAATGGACCCCCATTTCTAAGTCAAAGTATGATTAAAGTTTATGAAATTAGTATTGTGTCTGTCTTTGATGTCAGCCAGAAGTGCTCTTCTCAGCACCCACAATGTGCCCAGTAATGACTCCTCCTGCAATCCGTATGGGGTTACAGGTATTGGTAACATCTCTAAATATGATTGTAGATTTTTTTATAAGACCTGTGGCTCCTACTACTATTGGAACTGTCTGGGTATCTTTCTTCCACATGGCTCTTGTTTCTTTCATTTAGTTTCCCCCCTGTAAATGTGGCTGTTGACATTGTGCAAATGGCACTGCATTTTTCACTTTGCCCGCAGGGAATTTGTAACAGCTATATTTCTCCGCAGCTAAATGCCACTTCAGCCATGTGTCCCCAGCCAAATGTACTACAGGAAAATGTCTTGCTGTCTAGGTGCCTGATCCCTAAAGGAATAAGTATGCCCTTGTATGCTGACTGCAGACTTCTATGACTGCTTCCACTAAGATTTCCCCTCATGTTTGGACCTTGTCTAAAGTAATATATCACATAGGTGACAGGGAAGATGAAATAGGTGATCCTCAATGGACTTTGAGGCATGGATGATTGCAGACAGCTACATGTAAACCAAAAAAAAAAAAAAAAAAAGCAATATAGGTGATGTAAGGAATTGCACAGTGCACCCCATTAGCTGCCAGGGAAAATCCTACCATATGCTACAACATGGGGGATGCTGTGATTACGTTCAAATTTGATTTAAAAGTGGCAAAATGAGCATGCCATTTCAGTGCTTGAAAATACACTCAACTAGAAAGTAAACAACATGACAAGATTGCAGGAGAAATGGGCAAAGAATAAGAACTGGAGATGCACACAGGATATGTCACAGATATGAAGTGAGAATAAGCAAATGTTGACATGGAATGAACAAGCTAAGTTCAATGCATTTTGGTGATTTGGTATCTTTTAATAATAAAACAAGAAAAAAAAACAAATGTATAGAAGTAAGCAGTCAGAGATGACAGAAGAGTGGGTAGACGCAATGACACATTTGTAAGGGATGCACTTGTAAGAAGTGAGGCAACATCTATGACAGG
The DNA here is from genome assembly GCF_019279795.1 of Protopterus annectens. Lineage (NCBI taxonomy): Eukaryota > Metazoa > Chordata > Ceratodontiformes > Protopteridae > Protopterus > Protopterus annectens. The sequence continues at coordinate 783,178,511 of NC_056748.1, read as the reverse complement.
GACACAACACAGTATGTGACAGAGTGGCATACCTACCATATAAATCTTTTTTTTCTTTCATATTTTCTGTAGAGGAGGTAATCCTAATAGTGCAGTCTATTCACTGATTGCTATATCTGCCTCATGCAATGAACTATGTCCATCAGGGCAGGCTAGAAACATTGCCTGTTTCTGGAACATCATCAGGAGTGGCCGACATTTGTTGCTGTGTGTGGCACCTTCACCAGACATCATGTCATGCACATAAACCCTCTCCTACTTTTCTGAGCTGACTTGTCCTGCAACTTCACCCGAGATATCTTTGCTTCATTTTTATTTTATTGATCTAAATATGTCGGTTTTTAGTCAATTACTTATTACGAACTTATTGGCTGGTATACTATTTAGATTTTTTTTACTTCTTAAGAAACCGTTAGCTACAGTAGCAACTCTGTGGCCTTTAGGAGGTTGTCTCAAATTGTTACTGTGTAGATAAATGATCGACCTGTGTAACATATCTTCTCCACTGCAGCCATGGTTGACTGCTTTGAACCAGTATGCATGTTCTGCATTCCTGCAGTCTTATGACACAGATAATGTGATTTGATGCTGCATATCTTCACTGTTATCTCCACATGGGCCTGAAAACCTTGGCACCTGAGAAGAACAAAACTCGATAAGAACCAAGCATTAGTCCAGACGGCACATGTCTGGGCTCCATGCATGGCATGATAAAAAAACAGAACTGAAGATCGATGTAAATACATCTTATGATTTTCCATCTCATTTTGTCATGTCAGTTTCTGGTATGTGCAGACATGCTTCGACCTACTCTGTTACATCTGTAAGGTGTGATACATAATATAGCCAGTGAGTTTACAGCCAAATTCATATAGCAGCACTGGATATCTCTCTCTCTCCAGTACTATTCTATACTGTAATCTTGACTTGTGCAGGAGAGTGGTCCATATTTAGCATAAAGCATCATACATGAGTCCTAGTACCAGCTACATGATGGATTCACAAGCAGGGACACAGGATCAAGCATCATACTTGTTAGACTTACCATTCATACCCATATGTTCATAACCATAGAGGTGAAATTCAGCATTCATCTTCAGTGCACAAAGGTATAGGGTGCTAAAACAGTCCTTGTTATATGTATTACAATATCTACTATTAGACTGCAACATAGTAAACAGACCCTGAGCATATGCGCATAAAAACAGAAGCGGTATCAAACCTGGGTATAACATATCATATCATAGGACTCTTCAGTATTGGAAAGCATGACAAATCTGTAAAAGAGACTTTAAATGCAGAGGTTCCCTTTAAGAGATGAGGCACAGATACAGAGACATGAGAAAGATCTCTTACAGAAAAGTGGGTGCACTTGCCCACCCAGCAATACCTTTAGCTAACTTGAACTCATAGGCGTGTGCTACATAGCTTAGGAAGATTGGTACTGTTAGTGTGACAGTCAGCACAAAGACACCATCCTGGAAACAAGACATATGAAATAGATCAAAATTCCCCATGTCTCTAGATATACTGTAACATAATATAACTTTACACAGCATAGAAATGCATATCCCTTACAACAGTCTTTGCCATAGGAATAGTCAATTCTGCCTTTATAGAACAGAACATACAGCAACTAACTGATTTGTACATAAGGGCCAATAACAGGCAGTATGATCACGTGTAAGAATACTTTCCAAAAGATTGAGAAACAATAAAGTGTTAACATAAAACAGCAGAAGGTAACAGAATGGTTTTAGAGGATGCAGCTCTTTCATGTGCCCTGTTCTTCCACTTGCATGGTATTTTTCTATGTTGAATGTAGTGTCTATGCTTTTGTGCATTGTCCTAGGATTTCAGATGACCTACTGTAGAGAGGAAAAGAAAGAGCTGTCATTTCATAGTTGACGTATAAGTAGCAGAGGTGTGTGTGTGTGTGTGTGTGTGTGTGTGTGTGTGTGTGTGTGTGTGTGTGTGTGTGTGTGTGTGTGTGTGTGAGGTGCAGGTGGCTAGTCAACTCCTTATTGACATGTCAGCAGTCGGAATGACAAGTGCTGACAGAGCCCCACAGAAAGGATGACATTTCAGGATAAGAGAGACTCTTGAACATCACTCTTCTCCTTTCGGCTTATTTTTTGCAGGTGGCAAGCTTCCTGCCACCACCCAATATGGGGGGACAAGCCATACCTTGAAGAAAAGGGAATATTCTGAAAAATAGCCATGTCATACTTGATATATATAAGTCCATTTTTTCTGGCCATTCTTTCTCTGTATTTTGTGAATCACTCATGTGGGTATCAGCATTTCAAATGGATAACTGGTGGGACTAGTCCCCCCCCAAAAAAAAAACAACTTTAACACTTTTTATATATATTTTTTCTTACTTGAATGTGGCTTTATTGTGAGCATTATATTCTATTGTGATCACACTTTTAAGATGTATATACTTTACTTTTTTCATTATCAGTTTCATTTTTTTTGCATATGAGTTTAAGAAGAAAAAAAATCAACCTTTTATATGTGTGTGTGTGTGTGTGTGTGTGTGTGTGTGTGTGTGTGTGTGTGTGTGTGTGAGTTTGTTATATGAACCAAATTAGATGTAAAATGACTGTGTGGTTGTAAAAGGCCTCTGAATTTGCTTCATTTAAAAAGAGATGGAGATATGTATTTTTGCATTTTCTCTGGGTAAAGCAGTGTTAATGTAACTAAAGCTGAAATTGCTTATCTGCTACTCTTAATTACATTTTAACTTATTACCTGTCTGACAAGAATGTCACCAAAGCCCTGGACAAAGGCAAAGCAGTACATACCACCTATCTTGACGTAGCCAAGGCTTTCGACACAATCCTCCACTCAGGTATCATCAAGAAACTCTCCCAGGAGGGGAGAAATCGAATACCATCATGGAAGTATCAAACGGAGAAAACTATAAATCAAGTAAGACAATAAGTGTCACTGTTAGAGGAGTATAAAAGAAGGAATAGGTCAACAAAAATACTCAGAAATATAGACATAATTAAAGCAATGCACAATATTATAATGGATCAGGATCTATCATGCAGTATCGCAAATAAACGAAAAGTATCGACACAGGCAGAAAAACTTAGAAGATACCCAGATAAATGTAAAGGAAAAGTAAAAAAAAAAATAAGCAATTTATTGATGGTCCAAAAAGTTTTATAGGGAATTGGGAAACAAGGTTAAAAGAATTGAAAGATCACCAAAAAACAAGAAATAAATACATTTTGGAGAAGTATTTATGAAGATCCTGTGGAACATAACAAAGATGTTAGATGGATAGAAAATGTACAAGAAAGGATAAGAAGTTCAAAGATGCATGATATGAAATGGAATGAAGGAACAACCAGAGAGATTGAAATAAAGTTAAGAAAAGTCTCTGATTGGAAAACCACAGGCCTAGATGCAGTACCTGATTTCTGACTAAAATATTAACATTGTTGCGTGAAGATTTAGCCATGAGTAAGAACTATTTATATGCACACCCCTGAGCAGACATCAACCTGGCTAACAACAGGAAAAACAATGCTCCTATTTAAGAGTGAACCTGCAAGCTACCCTACAAATTATAGACCTTTAACTTGCCTTCTAACGATGTATAAACTGCACACTAGAATTGATGCCGACAGAGTTTATAGTCCTTTAGAAGAAAACTCAATTATGACAATAGAACAAAAAGGCAATAAAAGAAAGCCATTTGGAACAAAGGATCATTTGTTGTTAAATAAAGGCATAGCTGAGAACTGTACAAATGGGAAGAATCTAAGTATGGAATGGACTTGACTACAAAAAAAATTTGATAGTATTCCACACTCATGGATAAAAGAGTGCTTAAAATGTATAAGATACACCCTACACTGATAAACTACATAACAACGACCATGAAACAGTGACAAATCACTTTGCAGTTAATGTCATGATGAAGGACAAATTATTATTCCAGGGATAAAAATCCAAAGGTGGATATTCCAGGGTGAGTCTCTGTCACTGTTGCTCTTTTGCCTTGCTCTTAACACATTAAGCTGTCTGCTTAATAGATTAGGTCATGGCTATAATTTGGCTCCCAGAAAGCAACAAAGTGTAAAGACTTCTCATCTTCTCTGTTGATGATTTAAAACAGTACAGCTCTAGGCATAATAATGTGGCAAGACTGTTGCACTGGAGATTGTGCAAACATTGTAATACTAAAGTAGCTGAAAAACACTGGAAACATGAGCCACAAAGAATAATAGAAAATTATGAACTCTACATCACATGAGATCACCCATTACCAACAGTTTAAAAGATAGGTGCAAGAAAACCAGATATAGTAGTCCATGAAAAGAAGACAAAAGTAGCATTGATCACTGAAATTGCTACACCCAGTAACTACAGTGTCTTGCATACAGAGAGACACAAAGTCATAAAATATCAGGATTTGCAGGCAGAAACTAGAGCAATGTGGAAGAAAGAACCCTAGACAGTTGCAGAAGTACTAGGAGCAATGGGTCTTATAAAAAAGAATCTACAATCATATTTAGATATGTTACCATCATCATCATCATCTTCTTTCGGCTATTCCCGTTAGGGGTCGCCACAGTGGATCATCTGTTTCCATTTCTTCCTGTCCTCTGCATCTTGCTCTGTCACACTAACCACCTACATGTCCTCTCTCACCACATCCATAAACCTTATCTTAGGACTTCCTCTTTTCCTGTTACCTGGTAACTTCATCCTTAGTATCTTTTTCCCAATATACTTAGCATCCCTCCTCAGCACATGTCCAAACCAACATAATCTTGCCTCTCTGGCTTTGTCTCCAAACCTTCCAACCTGGGCTGACCCTCTAATATATTTATTCCTAATCCTTTCCACCCTCATCACACCCAGTGCAAATCTTAACATCTTTAACTCTGCCACATCCAGCTCTAACTCCCGCCATTTTGTCAATGCCACTGTCTCCAACCCATATAACATAGCTGGTCTCACTACCCTCTTGTAGACCTTTCCTTTCACTCTTACTGGTACCCGTCTGTCACAAATCACTCCTGACACTCTTCTCCACCCACTCCATCCTGTCTGTACTCTCTTCTTCACCTCTCTTCCGCACTCACCATTACTCTGAACTATTGATCCCAAGTATTTAAACTCATCTACCTTCACCACCTCTACTCCTTGCATCCTCACCATTCCTCTATCCTCCCTCTCATTCACACACATATATTCTGCCTTAGTCCTGCTGACCTTCATTCCTCTTCTCTCTAGAGCATATCTCCATCTCTCCAGGGTCTCCTCAACCTGGTCCCTACTCTCACTACAGATCACAATGTCATCTGCAAACATCATAGTCCATGGGGACTCCTGTCTGATCTCATCTGTCAACCTGTCCATCACCATTGCAAATAAGAAAGGGCTCAGAGCTGATCCTTGATGTAATCCCACCTCCACCTTAAACGCATCCGTCACTCCCACTGCAGACCTCACCACTGTCACACTACCCTCGTACATATCCTGTACCACTCTTACATACTTCTCTGACACTCCTGACTTCCTCATACAATACCACAACTCCTCTCTAGGCACCCTGTAATATGCTTTCTCTAAGTCTACAAAAACACAATGCAACTCCTTCTGACATTCTCTGTACTTCTCCATTAACACTTTCAGAGCAAACACAACATCTGTAGTGCTCTTTCCTGGCATGAAACCATACTGCTGATCACTAATCATCACATCCCTTCTTAACCTAGCTTCCACTACTCTTTCCCATAACTTCATGCTGTGACTGATCAATTTAATCCCTCTGTAGTTACTACAGCTCTGCACATCCCCTTATTCTTAAAAATCGGTACCAAAACACTTTTTCTCCATTCCGCAGGCATCCTCTCACTTTCCAAGATTTCATTAAACAATCTGGTTAGAAACTCCCACTGCCATTTCACCTAAACACCTCCATGCTTCCACAGGTATGTCATCTAGACCAGCAGCCTTTCCATTCTTCATCCTCTTCATAGCTATCCTTACTTCCTCCTTGCTAATCCATTGCACTTCATGAGTCACTATCCCCACATCATCCAACCTTCTCTCCCTCTCATTCTCTTCATTCATCAACCCCTCAAAGTACTCTTTCCATCTGGTCAACACACTCTCCTCGCTTGTGAGTATGTTTCCTTCATTATCCTTTAACACCTTTACCTGCTGCACATCTTTCCTAGCTCGGTCCCTCTGTCTAGCCAATTGGTAGAGGTCCTTTTCTCCCTCCTTAGTGTCCAACCTTTATACAACTCTTCATATGCCTTATCCTTCGCCACCTCTCTCTTTGCCATGCACCTCATCTCCTTATACTCCTGTCTACTTTCTTCATCTCTCTGACAATCCCACTTCTTCTTTGCCAACCTCTTTCTCTGTATACTCTCCTGTACTTCCTCATTCCACCACCATGTCTCCTTGTCATCCTTCCTCTGTCCAGATGTCATACCAAGCACCTTTCTAGCTGTCTCCCTTACTAGCTCTGCTGTAGTTACCCAGCTATTTGGTAACTCTTCACTGCCACCCAGTGCCTGTCTTAACTCTTCCCTGAACTCCACCTCACAATTACCCTTTTTCAGTTTCCACCATTTGATCCTTGGTGCTGCCTTTACACTCCTCCACCTCTTCTTCTTGATCACCAATGTCATCCTACAAACCACCATCTTATGCTTCCTAACCACACTTTCCCTGGTCACCACTTTACAGTCTCCAATCTCCTTCAAAACGGCCCTCCTACATAAGATATAATCCACCTGTGTGCATCTTCCTTCACTCATGTATGTCACCCTATGCTCCTCCCTCTTGTTAAAATACGTATTCACCACAGCCATGTCCCTCCTTTTCACAAAATCCACTACCATCTGACCTTCTGCGTTCCTTTGCTTAACAACATACCTACCCATCACTTCCTCATCCCCTATGTTCCCTTCACCAGCATGCCCATTGAAATCTGCTCCAGTCACCACTCTTTCACCAATACATGTAAATCCATATGAATTGCAGAAGGAGCCATGACTGGGCACCTTGCGTGTGCTCCAAAGAGCACTTCTGGCTGACATCAAAGATTGAAGCAATGCTAATTTCATGAACTGCAATCACACTTTGACTTAAGAATGGGGTCCATTCCCATCATGGCATTAGAATCCCTCAAAATCCGGAGAATTTAAAAACTGGGGAGTAACCCATATGTCACTAGATGGGTAGCCAGCTGGCTCACAGAAATAATCCATACTGTCAAAGTTGGGTATTCCACCTCCACCAGAAGAACACTTATCAATGGGGGTACCACCATGTTCTGTACTGGGCCCTCTACTGTTTACTTTCACCTGGACTTCTGAGAAATAGATTCCAGATGGCCTGTGGCTTACCAAGTTCACAAATGACTGCAAACTGGGAGCAATCATTGAGTCCCCTAAAGATATTAGCATATTACCGGGGGGGGGGGGTTAACACAGACAAATGACTGGTCCCAAAGCCATGGTCTAAAACTAAATGCAAAATTGTGCATTGTTGTCCCCTTTGGCAAAGAAGTAGCCCCTGCAAATTACAATATAGGCAGTCACCCTAAGCCCAAACCAAGTGGGGACTTGGGAACACTAGCTGATAGCAGTCTAAACTTTGATCATCATGTGTCCACAGTGGTAAGGAAAGCTTTTTACATTACACACATCATAAGTAAGGGCACCGCATCAAAGACCAAGGATGTTATATCTCCTCTGTATTCCACCCTCATCAGACCAGTAATAGAGTACAAGGCTCCCTTTTGCATGTACCTTACCAGACACCTGCAGCAGCTGGAGAGACCAGAAATGTTCCTGACCAAGAGAATTCAGGGACTCCAAAACATGACCTACATGGTAAGACTGAAAGGCTTGTCACTGTACTCTGTGTCCTACAGGCTGCTGAGAGGTGACCTTTGCCTGGCCTACAGAGCAGTCTCTGACCCTGCCCTAATGGAAATGGTGCATGTCCACAAATCAAATGGAACAAAAGTCACTTGCTCCAGAGATCTCAACCTAGCCTGTGACTTAAAGAAAACATGCTGGAGAGACAGATATGTCTCCCATAGACTGATGCTACTCTGGAATAATCTCCCATTTCATGTTAAGCAGAGCTCCTCGATGACCCTATTTAACAGCAACCTAGACAACTGGACAGGAGACTGTAAATTCACCCCTGGGGTAGTACCTATGTCCTTCATGGACAGGGGAAGCTGCTGTTGATCATAGATTCACTGTGCAAGCAATCAAAACATTTAACAATGGTCAATTAGGGAATGTGGGTATTATATGGCTATGGTTAGGCTTGTAAAGGCCCTAGGGACATTAGCCTAGTAACCTCTTATGAATATTTCCTAAGTAGGTCAAGGATAACACCTAATGTAAAAAGACCTAGGTGTATGCTGAAAATGCATATCTACATAACTAACATAATTAATAGAAATAAGATTGATGGTGTGGGATCCAAGAACAGGATCATATGTAGGAAATGATCGAGAGGGGTGGAAGAGAGGAATTTATGAGGTACACAGGGAAACAGGTAGACAGCTTTGGGTAGCACTGAAAGTGGGGTTTAAAGGAGAACTGGGATTTTGAAGGGGGAATATGGAAGCTAGATGCAATAGTGGTTTGCCATAAAAAGATGGAAAGTGGGACTAGGTGGGAGGAATAAAAAGGGCATCATTATACAAGATGGGTGGAGAAAATGTGTAAGAGAAAGAGAGAGAGAGGAAGAGACTAGCAGGATACAAGTAGAGGTTGTTAGAGAAGTATATGCAGCTGAGATAGTCATTCATAGTAATGTCAAGGAAGAAGGAAAAAGTGAGGGTGCTGCCATGAAAGGACAGCTGCAGACAGCAGTGACAAAACTAATGTGGCGTCAGAGGTAGAGTTGGCCATGCAGGAGGCAAAAGAAGTGCAGCAGGAAGGAATGGCTGGAGGGCGATACTTAACCAGATAGAAAGAACAAAGGAAAAAAGGAGAGAGAGCAGTGGAGTGGGCTCATAGGAACAGAATATTGGAAGGGTAGGGATCAGGTGTAGCTAAAGGGAGAGAGCAACCAGCACAGACCGGGAGGAGTGCTTGGGTTTTGGAACTGAAGAGGGAAAAGTTGTGAGTAGGAAGGGTAATAGCATGGTGCTACAAGTGACAGAAATAAGAACAGAATTAAAAAAGGGTTTGGTAATTGGAGACTCAGTCACCAAGGGAATTAGGTGAGACAGGAGATTTCAGGTTAGAGCGGAGCTGGTCTTAGGACTTAGATCTTAGACACAAAAAGACAAGCCAGCTGCTAAAGTGTCCACCAAGAAGGGGGGGGGCACAAACAGCCTTTTAGAGGGGCAGTGGAGGTGATAACATGAAGGTCTAGTATGGAATCAAAGAAATATCAGGATAGGGATCTACTGGAGCTATAACTATCAGAAACATTATGCTACCAGCAGGAAACATTTTGAAGAAGGATAGTATTGGTTATTAGCTGCAGCAACAGGCATGGTGTGGGGTCTCTGGACTGGTAGGAGGGAGAAACCTGACAAAGACAGAAACCATTTCTGTTAGTTCCAGCTTTCACCTTAACCTGGAACAGATTGCAGTGTTCACAATTCGGTTGGAAAGATATCATGATTGCACCCTACAGCTAAGATGGCAGGAGAGGCTGTCTCAGAAGATGCAGAGGGGGTAGATACTTTTGCATTAGACAGAAAAACATGGCATAGATCTTAGATCTGGGAAAATATAATTCCTGTCCAAATTGTTGCCATCTCTCTGTACATTCATATTACTGTATTATTCACTGGTCACATGCAATGCTGTCATGCTAATTGTTATTATAATGAAAGCGTTCTCTGTCTGTGTATGGAACCAGAAACAAAATGTTCTGCCAGTTAGATGCACTGATAGTACAACATAACTTTGATATTGTGGGTATCACTGGTTAAATACAGTACTATTAATTCTTATACTACTAACACACTCTGTTACATGCTTTACTGCATGCATCCAGGGAAACGTTGATAGGTTCATAGGTGAATTCTAGGCTAGCTGCTAAAATGTGACATGTTTTAAGTCTAGCCAACTTTATTTTTTTTTTTTGCTAGAATTAAGCTATCCCATTTGGTGTTAGATTGGCCTTACCCATCCCATGGTCGATAATTATATACTACCCCTAATGAGAATAACTGTGATCATACCATAGATATTTGAGAGGACCCATGCATGGCATTAAGCATTTAGGAGCTGCCTCTGTCCATTAGTCCTATAAGAGGCAGTCCTGGGGTAAGATTTCTATTTCCCATCCATAGATTCAGGTTGTGCTTGAATATGAACAGGGATGAACATTATTTAATGCTGATGGGGCGTCTGTTTCAGAGCAGCATTATCCTCTGGAAGATATACTGTCCCTCAAAATCATTCTGATGATGTCAGTAGGGGTATAGTGCAATTAGCTTCTGAAAAGTTGCAGTGCTCTGTAATAGCTACTTCCTTAGATCTTACTGAACATGTCCACACTGGGAAATAGAATCTACATTACTGATGGACAGCTTCAGCTTAACATGATGGTAGTCTTCACCTCTTACTATACCTATGCCCTTACTATCACCTTATGCAACTTGATGTAATACCATCATATTAGATCTTTTCATTACTCAGTGGTATGACAAAGCTAAGCACATTTTGGGGAATATTTTTAACAAACACTTATGCAAATTGTCATTGCTACTTCAGCCTCAGCCGATTTTCTGGAAAACACCTTAACCTGGTTAGCAATGTCACAAACTGCCTTAATAGTAGGTATGTTGCAGGAATCATGAAACTCAGTCATAGTGACCGTTACCTAGCAGTCATGTTGTTTGTTGCAAAAAGAAAAACACCAGATGCCATGCTATCCTACAGAGAAGTTATCAGAACTAATCGTTATCCATTAATACCAGAATTGCTGCAACAGGTGTACAATAAGCTCTCCGATAACATGACTGCAATATTGCACTGATGTATTTACTATACACTCTGATGACTTTGTTAGACAAATGCTTTCCACTTACCACAAAAAGACTCCATAATGTAACTGCCTCCTGTATTACCCCAGAGCTGTTAGTTTGTGTCTTTTGGCTTTTCCCGGTTAGGGGTCGCCACAGCAGAACTCTGGTCCGCTAATGATTGGCAGTAGATTTTTACGTGCTGAGTTTCCAGCTCTGATGCACAACCTTCAATGAAGGTATGCCCATTCATGCACGTCTCCACACAGAAGACGCTCTAGCTGAGAATCGAACAAGACAACGTCTTACTGTGAGGCGACAACGCTACCGCAGCACCACCACCACAGTCACCCCAGAGCTGTTAGTATTACTCCAAAATGGCACAGGTCACAGAAAATGTTTAAGCTGTGAGGTTCAGCAGTTGAAAAGAAGAACAAAAAATGCAGTTAAGTTATATATAAAAAACTATAGCAGATAAGATCTTATTTCTCAACAATAGGTGAAGATAAACATAGATTTTGTAATGAAAAGTGGAAAACAATCACAATTGTTTCATCTGTCAAATGCATTTATGAATTATCTCTGAAGAAGTGATAATACAAAAGTGCTTGACCTTGACTTTTATTATTTTTGTATTGTAAATGTGTGAATAAACCTTTTTGGGCTTTAGTTATTGGAGTCGGAGTGGTTGTTGGATTACTAAATGCATTTATGTTGCTTGGATTCAAAGACCGTAATTCATAAACTTTCTCAATATTTTGCATTGAGTCTCCCAACTTGTTTGTCAGCTATAGATGACTCTTGATCATATTTTGATAATTTTTTAAGCTCATTCCATCACCCTCACTAGAGCAGGCTACCCGACTTCACAAGAAGAAGAGTTCTTAGCTACTTAGCTAAGAGAGTTGTGAGGTCAGCATATCTGGACAGAGGAAAGTTAGTGCATATGATTACTGACATTACTGATGGGTTTGTTCACTTTGTTATTTGTTTGTGAGCAGTATGAATATGTTTATGTCTACATGGATGACCACAGTGTCCTTTTCTATTTCAGAGATATAGACAAACACTGTAGGGGATGTTTTCTGATGGGGTGCTGCAGATGTGCCACGACATCTGTTAAGAAGCACATGGACTAGTAGTTTGTGGCATACAGTTTGATTACATGACAACCATAGCTCTCAAACTCTTAGCACAAAAAATCCAGACAAAGCCAAAAATATTGGGGGACAAAGCAACAAAAAATAGGGACAAGTGTTAAATAATGTTCTTATAAACTTAGAAAGTTGTAAGAATAAAAGGTCTTGGGTTACCATCCATGTATTTTCTGGATAATATGATGTCTGAAACTCAAATGCCTGTCATTATAGTGTGAATTTAATCATCACAGATATGCCACAAAAATTCAGAAAACCAAAAATTTAACGAGGAATAGATGAAAAATATGAGGCAAAAATCTGGTCATTCTGTGACAATCTGGGCAGTTGACAGGTATGATGCCAACATTTGCAATATGTTTATCTTTCATACATAAACACATGCAGTGCTCACAAAGGCAGCACAGTAGATAACCACTGACTCATATTGGGTCCATCTTCCCTTGTACATGCACCAGGCACTACATCTCGAAGGTGATCTACATGTGCAGGTACAGATTATGCCACTTATTTATGACATTTAGAGTATGTTTGTAATGCTGACTATACCACCCATTTGTCATGTTGGGTCCATAGGACCATAGTATCATATACTATAGAACAATACAAGTCATAGCACCTGCACCTATATCCCAATATGTTGCTATGGCACTAGACACTAGTACAGACACATTGGTGTTCTGGAACATATATTGCACTGTGCTGTCATGAAATGTGATGTGACACTACTGTAGGAGAGATAATTGTGCTGGTGCATAACACTACTGTGGTCAGGCACACTGGGCATTTTAAAAATGATTCTGCAACACCAGATTAAAGATATACTTTACTAAATGTTCACATGATACAGGCATGGCTGCTGCACACGGTGTCCCCTTGGGCACAGCCAACTTAAATATAATAGGTACAGGGGTTCAGCAGTCAGATACAGTTTCCAGACATTGTCATGTTTGCTAAATGAATTCTGTTTGATATGATGGCTTTCAAGTTCTCACCAGACATGACAAGAAAATAAAAATGTAGCAGATAAATGTAAGTAAAGACTCTATTTTTAAGGATTCATTTTTACTGTAAATTACTCTTCAGTATAAATCTTTTGTTTTAGAAATGATGCAAAACATAAAAATAACAAAATATGCAGAACACAAACTTATCTTATTTCTGCTTCAGAAGGCCCAACTGTCAAAAAACACAGACATATTTCAAACAACTGTTTGCTGTCATGCTACATTCTGATAATCATCTCTCCAGGTAACCCGACATATCCAAATAAGGGCCTTTGGCATTCATAGGCCCATTTATTACATGTGCTGCTTTGTATTCAGCACACCACTGAAACATCTTTTCTAACCAGGCTCGCCAAGTGTACTTTACAAAGCATATACATTTGAACAAACTTGTCAGCACTGCACATATTTTTCTAAAACTGTTGTTTTGACACTGAATGTAAATGTTTTTACTTCCTTAACAGATTAGTAATTGCATTCTATAGCTCAGTTATCTGACTGCATACTTCTTGCAATGTGTTTCTTGCAAATGCATTTTTAAACAAATGTGCTCAGTTCTTTGTTTTTATGGAATTTTTTTCCTGGAACTCCACTGAGGATTTGACTTCATAGCTGCAAATTCTTGGCTATAGCTGTCTTACCTGGCACGTGGTATTGTTCCAAAATTCTCAGAGCACACGTTACCTGTGTAATGTCCTCATGTCAATTTGAGGAACAAAAACAAACAGAAAGATGTCAGTTTTCTGTGACAACAATCATGCCCCCTACACTTTGCACTACAGGAATTTTGTTTTTCCACTTTTCTTGGAAAAATATTAGTGAATCCTAAATTTGGACTATCTGAGTATTAGAAAAAGCATGGGATTTTCATGGAATTGTGCACTTTAATCTAGAAAACACATTGACCATAACCTGTATCTCTTCCCATATTTACTACTTATAATACTGGCAGCTTGCTTAATTAGAGTGTTCTGAACATGGGACATGCTTTAATTTTGCATTTAAGTATAGATGCACAGGAAAATTATAATTAAGTCACAACAATCACCAGAAGTTATATTTAAAATCATGGATGTAATTGTTGGATTTAATCTCTTGACAATTTGATTAGATTTTTTTATCATGTTTGATATGAAAATATATTATTTTGGGGTACTTTACTTACCTACCTACAAGTACTCATGAATTCACTTAATGATTAATGTTTATAGCAGTAAGAAAAATGTTTAGCACATAGTAAGAATTCCTTTTCTAACAGCCTAAAAATAAATCCTGCAGTATTTAAGAAAATATGCATGTTTATGTGCAGTCTGTGTTAACCTTTTTATGAAATATGTTATTTCTGAAAAACATTATGCCTGCTTATATGGTTTCTAAGAAGTCCATCCAGGAATTGTTGCTGTTGAGTCCTTTCCTTACCTTTAAGCATGTATCACAATTATGATTATGTATAACATATTCTTATTTTTAAACTTGTGACTTAAATACAGTGGTTATTTTAAGGTCATTGCATATGACAAACTACTTGCATCAATATTTGTCTAAGCTCAAATATTTACTTTCAGGAACAAATAATATTAAAGAAAGGTTAAGTAACTTTCATTTACAGCATATGTAAACATTATAAGAATTAATCTGAATGTTACAGAGTCATTATAACTCAATTATTTTGACTTTACCACTGCATTTTTCACCTGAGTTCCTTTAACTTCAGCTTTTAATCTGTTTCCTGTAGGTATACACAAGAATGTTCTACGTCATAGACAAAGTCTGCTTGGTATGGTATAGCAGTCAGCTCATACATTTTAATCCTTGGCTGGTTGAGACCTGACTTCCAACTAAGCAAAATGGCCCAGAATGCTGGGGTTCTCAATCTATGTGTGGATGTACGACATATTCCAGGTGAAGGAAGCAACAAGAAAGCTCTACCACTCCACAGACCAGGTTTGAAAACCCACAGGTTAGAAAGAAGGCAGAGCTCTAAATCCGTTTTTCAACACTCATCATGTGGATTGTCTCCAAATCTTAACTCCACAAGGATCCAAATACAGAGACATAGCTTGCCCCCTCATGACACTGTCCTGGAATCTATGAGTCTTCATTCTGGTAGTAGCCCATTAGTACGCACAAGGTCTGATACCAACCCATTCAAGGCTTCTGTTTCTCCTCTGTTGGGTAGAGTTACTGCACCCTGTACCCCTAGAAATGGCAGAAAGAGTGGAGTGATTCACACCAATAAGAACAATAGTACAAAGAACACAGATGAGATAGAGGGCAAGAGTTCTGTAGTTTCTTTCAGCTTCATTGAAAAGTCCAATGTGAAAACAATCAGAAGTCCACTTCAACATAACTCTAATGCAAAGGAAGGCAACAAGGCTGTAGCCCAGAGAATACACCCTGTAGCTAACTCTCCAGCATGCACTTCCAGAAAAGGATGCTTAAAAGTGGGGAAAAAAGTAGAAGAAGGAAATTCTTGTATGCAGGACCAAGCCCACACCCCTCACCAGTCTCCTACAACATCAAGTGGTAAACCAGTACAGTGCATCAGCTCACCGCAGAACAGGACTAAAGTAATGCTAACCAATGGGCCAAATACTTTAAAGCAAAGCCCAATGTCAACACACAAACTGTACCAAAATAATTCTGTGCAGCCAGCTTATCTCGGTAGTCCACAAAGAACAAATATGAGTGCAGAAAATCATAGTGAGATGGAACACCACCCTAATGTCCCTCTCCACGGCACCACCTCTGAAACAAATACTGTCTGCAAAAAGAACCCAGTACCTGGTATCAGTACATGTACAATTGTTAATCCAGCCCAATCCATTTCAAAAGATCAAAGATCGGAGAGCACAGACAAAACTGGAAGCAATGCAGTGTCCCAAGATATTGCTGCCGTGAATACTGGTCCATTGTCAAATGCATGTAATATCCTGAACACCTTTGCATCTGAGCAAAGTACACAGGTCCCAGATGCCAACCAACAGGTAAGAACAATGCATTCTGATCTGAGTAAATGGTGGAATCTTCCTAACTCCTTTAAGAACATGAATGTCATATGATAAGGGTTTAATGAAAGGAAAAGTTATGAATTGTGCAAACTGGTAAATATGGTTTTCAATAATAATTTTTGCAAAAGATTTTAAAATTGAAGAAGTAAAATTAAATAGAAAAATCTCTAGTCTGGGTTTTTATAATTGCATTGTAGCATATGCCCCCCATTTTGGCTTGAACTGCTATGAAGTTCATATATTACTACAGAATGTATGTAATGGTCTAAAATGTGATACAAGACACAATTCTTCATTGCTAGTTTCACAAAATACTCTGTAACAGTACTTCAACTGACCCAGATAGCTCTACCCAAAATTCACATGTAATGCTATGGTTTTGTGATTGCCTAGCACCCTTGTGGCAGCTCAGCACAGATTTGAGGTGTTTATGAGCTTCATTTTGTAGTCCTGGGTTTGATTTCCTTTGTCTCCATTTGCCTTTTGTGTTTCGTTGAACGGTTTATTTTAGCAGACCTTGTTCAATGGGTTGCCCCTGAAAAGAGGCAGTTGTGCTTGCAGTTTTACCTGGTTAAGGAATGAATAAGCTCAAAAAGTATTTAAGTAATAAAACATTATATTACCCAGAGTTTTGTTAACAGTGTTCCTGCAAAAGAAGAGTATCACATGTATTCCTCCACTTTATTGCCTAAATGGTTAAAATGCATGTTGCAATAAGAGAAGGGTGTGTGTGTGTGTGTGTGTGTGTGTGTGTGTGTGTGTGTGTGTGTGTGTGTGTGTGTGTGTATGTGTGTGTGTGTGTGTGTGTGTGTGTGTGTGTGTGTGTGTGTATGTATACATATATATATATATATATATATATATATATATATATATATATATATATATATCCCATTCAGAAGACATTCAGAAGACCGACACGAACGCCACCGATCCCATATGCCGACGATAATGACACATACCTGATTCCCGGCGACAGGTGATGACACGACGATAAAGACGATCGCGACGATCGGCACCGCACCCACGGAGGCGAAGTGAGAGAGGTGGTGAGGTATAGAGTGGTTGGTGTTAGGGTTAGGTTAGGTGTGATGTAGGTGTTGTGTGGCTAGGCGTGGCTAGGAGTGTAAGTGTGTAAGGGTTAGGTAGGGGTAGGGTGGTGATAGGAGAGTGTCGGTCGGTGCTTAGGGGTGGGTAGAGGGAGTGGTAGGGTGGTGCAGGTAGGTGGTGTGCGAGTAGTGTCGGTGTGGGTATTAGGGAGTTTATGTCGGGTAGTGTCGTATGGGTGTAGTGTCGCTGTTGTTTACGTGTGGTGTTGTGTCGTTGTGTTGCTGTGTTTTTTTTGTCGGGTGTGTTTTGCCCGGTTTTTTTTTTGCCGCCGAAGTTTTGTGTGTGGGGGGAAGGTCGGTCGGTGGTGAAAGTATATATATGTATACATATATATATATATATATATATATATATATATAAGGTTTACTATCAATTTGCTGACTATAACACAATCAGATAGTCATGTTGTCAAACCGAAATGTTGGTTTACACAACACCAAATAACGTAAATGTCGAACCAGATGTCCGAAAATGTCGATATTGACATTTTCGAACAAGAAACAGACTCCCAGACTGTCTGCCTGCCAAAGTTGCCACATTACATTACATGTTTGCAGGGTGGCTGCGCTCCCACACCCCCCTACTTATATATACAAACTCTGAGATTGCACTACAGTGAGGGTAAGGGTACATTTCCCGATCCCCACTATAGTACGATCTGGCTTGGAATGTCGGAATTCACAACAGTGAATGCTGTATTGCATACGCTGATGTATGTTCCGATATTTTTTGTGTTGATGTTTTGAGTCAACATACGGCTCTCTCGACATTTTGTAAATCGCACAAGTTGCGATCGACAAATTGATAGTAAACCATATATATATATATATATATATATATATATATATATATATATATATATATATGTGTGTGTGTGTGTGTGTGTGTGTATATGCATAGATAGCTATGTAGACATAGATACAGTTATAGATTAGATATAGTTAAAGATAAATGTATTGCAGGCATAACAGAAACATGGGCTATAGGCTGCTTACAGTTTGAAATATACTGGTAATTGGGCTCAAGTTCTACAAAGGCAAAAGGAAAACAGTGACAGTATAGATGGCATTGTATACTTAAAATAACAGAACCAAATTGGTTGTGAAAAAGAAAGTGAAAGGAAAGCCAAATTGTTGGTCTTGAGGCTTGAAAGAGAAAGTGTTATTCTTTAGAAGGCGACCACATTATACAGATTGTAAGATGCAGGAAAAAAGAATGTTGACAGAAGTATGATTAGTAGTTGGGTAAAGCGATCAAGATCGATGTCCACAGAACTTGTAGATATGATTGGGGGGGTGTCACCATATTGATTAATGAGGGAGAGGCAAGTATGTAAACTTTGATGGAAGTTGGTTATATATAGAGACTATGGACTCCAACAAGGATGATCCTTGAACCATTCCAAACAAATGCATATGGTGAGATAAGGATCCTGGCACATTCCACAGTGAAAAAGATCAGGAGCGGTGTTGTGAGATTATATTAAGGACAGAGTGAAGGGGTGACGATGATGATGATGATGATTCATTATTATATTTAAAGTAAGTAGAAGTAGAGGAAGAAGAGATATCTTTCATGGCTAATTAAGGCAGAAGGTGACCAGAGGACTAAATGGACAGAGGAAGCCATATACATGGAAAATAAGTGGGTGATAGTATGAAAAGAAGGTCTCTGGTAAAACTACATAACAAAAGGTCTCATTCCACCTGACCAACCAGTGTGGGATTAGAAAGGGAGTTTTCTACATACATTGTTATAGACCAGGGTGAGGAACAAATCTCATTGAGAATGTGGAGGGGCTAGGAATGGTCAGATTAGTTTTTCAAATGTACTGGCTAAAACCAAAATAGGAAATGACAAGGTGAGTACACAATGAACTGTTCAGTCCTTATTTACTGAAACTCTTTTTCTCTGAAAAAATAAGAAAAAAAGTTTATTAAACCATGATAATCCTGATGCAACTCCTCCATGCTAATAAATATAACCTACCATATACACTGAGCAGAGTGGATGAGAGTTGTTGACCACAACTGTTAGCTGAGATATATAAGTATCCTGTATTTTTTCCATTATTTATACAGATTATTGTTTCTAACAATTAATATATAGCACTTTTATTGCCTGCTTTTTAGTCTTTGAGTGTATTTTATTGCTATTAACTAATCTGCACAAGTAACTGATTTGTTTGCAGTTAAAAGCATTCTGTATCTTTACAAATCTTTATCTGTTTAAAAACTTTCATTTGTGGCTTTCTCTAGTGCTTACTGTCTGTAGGTTATTGTTTTTAGCTGAAGCCTTTCTTTAACTTGGCTAGATTGTGTTAATTGTCTGCTGGCCAGTGGGGGCTGGTTCTTTTGTGTTTTTGTAAAAAAAAAGTTGTTCTTCTGGTATTTAAGCCCTGACTTTGATAGGGTTTCTGTCTATACACACTGAGCAGAGTGGATGAGAGTTGTTGACCACAACTGTTAGCTGAGATATATAACTATCCTGTTTTTTTTTTCGATTATTTATACAGATTATTGTTTCTAACAATTAATATATAGCAGTTTTATTACCTGCTTTTTAGTCTGAGTGTATTTTATTGCTATTAACTAATCTGCACAAGTAACTGATTTGTTTGCAGTTAAAAGCATTCTGTATCTTTACAAATCTTTATCTGTTTAAAAACTTTCATTTGTGGCTTTCTCTAGTGCTTACTGTCTGTAGGCTATTGTTTTTAGCTGAAGCCTTTCTTTAACTTGGCTAGATTGTGTTAATTGTCTGCTGGCTAGTGGGGGCCGGTTCTTTTGTGTTTTTGTAAAAAAAAAAAAAGTTGTTCTTCTGGTATTTAAGCCCTAACTTTGATAGGGTTTCTGTCTATACACACTGAGCAGAGTGGATGAGAGTTGTTGACCACAACTGTTAGCTGAGATATATAAGTATCCTGTTTTATTTTCGATTATTTATACAGATTATTGTTTCTAACAATTAATATATAGCACTTTTATTGGCTGCTTTTTAGTCTTTGAGTGTATTTTATTGCTATTAACTAATCTGCACAAGTAACTGATTTGTTTGCAGTTAAAAGCATTCTGTATCTTTACAAATCTTTATCTGTTTAAAAACTTTCATTTGTGGCTTTCTCTAGTGCTTACTGTCTGTAGGCTATTGTTTTTAGCTGAAGCCTTTCTTTAACTTGGCTAGATTGTGTTAATTGTCTGCTGGCTAGTGGGGCTGGTTCTTTTGTGTTTTTGTAAAAAAAGAAAGTTGTTCTTCTGGTATTTAAGCCCTAACTTTGATAGGGTTTCTGTCCATACACACTGAGCAGAGTGGATGAGAGTTGTTGACCACAACTTTTAGCTGAGATATATAAGTATCCTGTTTTTTTTTCGATTATTTATACAGATTATTGTTTCTAACAATTAATATATAGCACTTTTATTGCCTGCTTTTTAGTCTTTGAGTGTATTTTATTGCTATTAACTAATATGCACAAGTAACTGATTTGTTTGCAGTTAAAAGCATTCTGTATCTTTACAAATCTTTATCTGTTTAAAAACTTTCATTTGTGGCTTTCTCTAGTGCTTACTGTCTGTAGGCTATTGTTTTTAGCTGAAGCCTTTCTTTAACTTGGCTAGATTGTGTTAATTGTCTGCTGGCTAGTGGGGGCTGGTTCTTTTGTGTTTTGTAAAAAAAAAGTTGTTCTTCTGGTATTTAAGCCCTAACTTTGATAGGGTTTCTGTCTATACACACTGAGCAGAGTGGATGAGAGTTGTTGACCACAACTGTTAGCTGAGATATATAAGTATCCTGTTTTTTTTCGATTATTTATACAGATTATTGTTTCTAACAATTAATATATAGCACTTTTATTGCCTGCTTTTTAGTCTTTGAGTGTATTTTATTGCTATTAACTAATCTGCACAAGTAACTGATTTGTTTGCAGTTAAAAGGATTCTGTATCTTTACAAATCTTTATCTGTTTAAAAACTTTAATTTGTGGCTTTCTCTAGTGCTTACTGTCTGTAGGCTATTGTTTTTAGCTGAAGCCTTTCTTTAACTTGGCTAGATTGTGTTAATTGTCTGCTGGCTAGTGGGGGCTGGTTCTTTTGTGTTTTTGTAAAAAAAAAAAAGTTGTTCTTCTGGTATTTAAGCCCTAACTTTGATAGGGTTTCTGTCTATACACACTGAGCAGAGTGGATGAGAGTTGTTGACCACAACTGTTAGCTGAGATATATAAGTATCCTGTTTTTTTTTCGATTATTTATACAGATTATTGTTTCTAACAATTAATATATAGCACTTTTCTGCCTGCTTTTTAGTCTTTGAGTGTATTTTATTGCTATTAACTAATCTGCACAAGTAACTGATTTGTTTGCATTTAAAAGCATTCTGTATCTTTACAAATCTTTATCTGTTTAAAAACTTTCATTTGTGGCTTTCTCTAGTGCTTACTGTCTGTAGGCTATTGTTTTTAGCTGAAGCCTTTCTTTAACTTGGCTAGATTGTGTTAATTGAAAGCTGGCTAGTGGGGGCTGGTTCTTTTGTGTTTTTGTAAAAAAAAAAAAAAGTTGTTCTTCTGGTATTTAAGCCATAACTTTGATAGGGTTTCTGTCTATACACACTGAGCAGAGTGGATGAGAGTTGTTGACCACAACTGTTAGCTGAGATATATAAGTATCCTGTTTTTTTTTTCCGATTATTTATACAGATTATTGTTTCTAACAATTAATATATAGCACTTTTATTGCCTGCTTTTTAGTCTTTGAGTGTATTTTATTGCTATTAACTAATCTGCACAAGTAACTGATTTGTTTGCAGTTAAAAGCATTCTGTATATTTGCAAATCTTTTTCTGTTTAAAAACTTTAATTTGTGGCTTTCTCTAGTGCTTACTGTCTGTAGGCTATTGTTTTTGTCCCCACACCCCCTCCCAGTTGGTGTCTTGCTGTTATACTTGGTGGCTTTGCAGTTGCCTGCCCCTACTGTAAATCTGATCTGTGACACTCCTCCCAGTCTAGTGTCATTAGCTCATTCTACCTAATACAGAGAGAACATTGGATAAGGCCTTCTGTTTCTTCTTTTTCCCTTTCAAAAAAAAAAAAAAAAAAAAAAACTTTTTTTTATTTTTTTTGCCTGAATCTCATTGCATTCTGACTGTGCTTCTCAAACATTTGGAAATATAGAGTATATTTCAGAGCATTTATTATAACTGTAATTGCCTTAATATTGCTACAACTCAAGTGCTCTAGGTTGCACTGCATCTGAAGTGTTTGTGTGTTTTAGCTGCTTTTCTGTGTATATAGACGTCTCTGTTTCTTTAACTAAATAAGCTCTGCAAAGTTGTTTTATTGCATTCCTGCCTGTATTTCTGAGTTTTTGCACTTTTAAACTTTGTTTTTGCTTAATTTAACTGGTAGGCTACACACTCAAGTGCGCTAGCCGAATTAAAGCATTTACTG
Organism: Protopterus annectens; assembly: GCF_019279795.1. Classification (NCBI taxonomy): domain Eukaryota; kingdom Metazoa; phylum Chordata; order Ceratodontiformes; family Protopteridae; genus Protopterus; species Protopterus annectens. The sequence continues at coordinate 783,155,787 of NC_056748.1, read as the reverse complement.
TGTTTCTGTACCTAATTTCTGCTACTTTGTAAAAAAAAAAAAAAAGAAAAAAAAAATCCTTGTTTCTCGCCTTTACTGAACTAGAATAGTCCAGTCTTCAGGTATTGCTGATCTCTGGGCTGTGTCATAGTTCCTGTGTTGCCCATATCTTTATTTGGATAGGAGGAAGCTTCTTTGTTCACCAGTGAGAGTGGGGAGTTCTGAGCAGCCTATCTGTCCCTTGAGGAGTGGTTCCAGCCCAGTGACTTGTAGCTTACTGGCCGTTTTGGGCCATTTCCTATCTCTTTCTAACCCCCTGCTTTAAAGCCAGCTTTAGCGCGCTTTTGCGCTTGTAATTTAAAGTTTGTCCTGTTTGTTGCATTTACCTGTTGAGGCTACACACTCATGTGCGCTATCCTGTGTTGCATATTTATTGCATTTTCCTGCTGTTTGTTGCAAAAAAGAAAAAAAAACAAAAACATTATCCTTGTTTCTCGTCTTTCCTGACCTAGAGTAGTCCAAATACAGGCTTTGCTGTATTCTGGACTTTTGGAAAGTTCCTGAGTTGCCCATTTCCTTTCTTGGATAAAGGGAGGCTTCTTTGTTCACCAGTGGCAGTGGGGAGCTTAGAGCAGCCTATGTATCCCTGGAGGAGTGTTTCCAGCACAAGAATCTGGTAGTCTATTGGCCGTTTTGGGCCATTTTCTAGCCCTTTTAAGTCCCCCTATATAAAACCTGTTTTGGCACGGTTTTTGCGGTTGTTACTACTCAGCCAAGCTCCTCGTGGTCCTGCAGAGTGGTGCTAGCAGCAGAGTGGCTAAAAGAGCGACTGCTAACCTGATAAAAGTGTTTTTGTCCCTGCTACTACCTGAGCGACTGTCTGATCTATCTAAACTGCAAGTATTTCTGCTTCTTGAACTGTTTTAAACTGTTTAAAGTTGTTTTTGCACCTTCACTTTTAAAGTTTGTCCTGTTTGTTGCATTTACCTGTTGAGACTACACACTCAAGTGCGCTAGCCTGTGTTGCATATTTATTGCATTTTCCTGCTGTTTGTTGCAAAAAAGAAAAAAAAACAAAAAAATTATCCTTGTTTCCCGTCTGTCCTGACCTAGAGTAGTCCAAATACAGGCTTTGCTGTATTCTGGACTTTTGGAAAGTTCCTGTGTTGCCCATTTCCTTTCTTGGATAAAGGGAGGCTTCTTTATTCACCAGTGGCAGTGGGGAGCTTAGAGCAGCCTATCTATCCCTGGAGGAGTGTTCCCAGCACAAGAATCTGATAGTCCATTGGCCGTTTTGGGCCAATTTCTAGCTCTTTCAAGTCCCCCTGTATAAAACCCACTTTGGCGCGTTTTTTGCGCTTGTTACTACTCAGCCAAGCCCATCGTGGTCCTGCAGAGTGGTGCTAGCAGCAGACAGGCTAAAAGAGCGACTGCTAACCTTATAAAAGTGTTTTTTTTCCTGCTACTACCTGGGCGACTATCCGAGCTAGCTAAACTGCAAGTATTTCTGCTTCTTGAACTGTTTTAAACTGTTTAAAGTTGTTTTTACATCTGCACTTTTAAAGTTTGTCCTGTTTGTTGCATTTACCTGTTGAGGCTACACACTCAAGTGCGCTAGGCTGTGTTACATATTTATTGCATTTTCCTGCTATTTGTTGCAAAAAAGAAAAAAATCAAAAAAATTATCCTTGTTTCCCATCTTTCCTGACCTAGAGTAGTCCAAATACAGGCTTTGCTGTATTCTGGAGTTTTGGAAAGTTCCTGTGTTGCCCATTTTCTTTCTTGGATAAAGGGAGGCTTCTTTGTTCACCAGTGGCAGTGGGGAGCTTAGAGCAGCCTATCTATCCCTGGAGGAGTGTTCCCAGCACAAGAATCTGGTAGTCTATTGGCTGTTTTGGGCCAATTTCTAGCTCTGTCAAGTCCCCCTGTATAAAACCTGCTTTGGCCCGGCTTTGCACGATTTTGCACATAGTGCAGCATCGGGCAGCTCTGCTTAATTGGGTTTAAACCATTCTCGGCTCCACAAAGTCTGCGCTTCACTTTTTCCCTTAGAACTGATCTAGTTCTCATAATAAACACCCTATTCCTACTCTAAAGTCTGGCACTTGCTCACAAAAGCAATTATATAAGTCAGCACTAAAAAATTAAAAGCACTACACCCTCACAAACTCCCCTTGAGTACCTTGTTCCCCATTGGCCCTTTTTTCAATTATAAAGGAATTCCCAATACTATTCTAGCATGTCCAAAGGTCAGTTGTCAATCTCCTCTCCGGTCCAGCTGGTGAATCTGGGAATCTTGAGGCAATGTTACAACTGCCTCATGTACATAGACAACCCTCTCCTCCTCCCAACAAATTCCAACACATGTGAGAGATGCAACCATATAGCCAAACTGGAGGCTAAGCTCTCTCAACTCAATACTGGCGTAACCAGTCAGGAGGAGAAGGAAACCACACTCACTACAATTCCAGTGTCACATAGACCTACCACGACAGCAAACCAAACACATAAACACACAAAAACATACTCGGAGGCTCTAAATAAAAATCTGCCTAAGCAGCAGAGACCTCCAAAGCAGACACCCAAGAAACCGCTACCCCAAAACAAAACATTTGCAACACATAGCTCACAAAGCCAGTGTGCTGAACAGTCACAGCCATTAAGGCTAAACAACACACCTGATACACTTGTAATAGGTGACTCTATCGTCAGGCATACTGACATCCCGCTCACCAGGCTGAACAAGGAGAAGGTCACGGTGAGCTGCCTGTTGGGCGCTAGGATCCGCCACATAACACAAGCACTCAGGTCACTCCAAGGCAAGTACAAATATGACTCAGTCATTGTCCATGCTGGTGTGAATGACTTGAGACGTACCTCCCTGGACTACATGAAAAGAGACATAGAGGAGCTCTCTGAACATGTAGCCCAGGCTGGTATGACCCTGACCTTGAGTAGCATCTTACCCTCCCCAAGAATGATGCCACAATATGAAGACAAGATGATCAATTTCAACAATTGGCTTAAGTATTGGTGTCATACAAAGGGGATCCAATGCCTGTCAGCCTGGGATGACATGCTCGACAAGCCATGAAGCTTCGCTAGGGATGACTTGCACCTGTCACCCCTGGGCTTTCGGATATTTGCAAAGGCTCTTGCCACCCCCATAGTGCCTTTTTTAGGCAAGGCTCAAAAGACAAACCCACCTCCATAGGTATCACAAGGATAAGAAACTAAGAGTAATGCTACTCAATGCCAGAAGTCTAAACCTCAAGATGCACACACTCAAAACTCTCCTTAGCATGGAGAACATCGATATCTGTGCAGTAACAGAAACCTGGTTCAAGGCTCCCGAGAGCACCCCAGCACTACCAGGTCATACCTCATACCATGCTTTTCGGCCCCAAAACTTGGACTGAACCACAAAAGGAGGGGGAGTATCAATATTCGTCAAAGATACCCACACCTCCAGGTTGGTGGCACAGCACGAAGCATCAGAGACTATCCATGTGCAACTAATAGTGGGTAAAACTGCCTTCCAGTTTATAGTCTGCTACAGACCACCCTCCCAAACCCAGGAACCCCACTCGGCCTTCCTGAGAACACTGGAAAATATGAAGGTCTCTCCAAACACCATTATATTGGGCGACTTCAACTACCCAAACATAGACTGGGAGCATTACTCTAGCTCCAACACCCTAGCCCAAAGGTTCCTAGAATTTATAAACTCTAATGCTATGGAACAACTTGTTACCACTCCCACAAGAGGGGAAAACATACTGGACCTGATCATCACCAACATGGGGGCTCTATGCTCCAGACCAGAAGTGTATCCCTCACTGGTAAGATCAGACCATAAACTAATCTCACTGGATATTCACATCCCAACCCCACTCCCTGCCCAGAAAACCACAGTGAAAAACTTTTCTAAAGCAAATTTCACACTCCTCAAAACCGAGGTGGAATCCTTCAAAGCCCCCGGGCCTGTAGAAAATGCGGCCCAGACCGCAGAATACTTTATAAAAGCATTCTATGAACACCTTCAGGAATGCATGGATCATGCAATCCCAAATAAAACCAAGACCCAATCCTCCAAAGGCAGGCGTCCTGTCTGGTGGACCCCAGCCATAAACAAACTATACAATAGAAGGAGGAAGCTACTACATGATAGAGCAAAATCCCATAAAGGGAAGGCATCTCTGATCAGTATTAGCAAAAAACTACGGGCACTCATAAAATCGTCTAAGGCCAGCTTTGAGAGAAAAATTGCACAGAACACTAAGGATAATCACAAGGCTTTATTTAGTTATGTTAGGAACCTGGGTGGGAATTCCCAGATATTGCTCAGAATTAGTCCAAAATGACAAAAAATACACCAAACCCACAGACAATGCCAACATCCTAGCTGACAGGTTCAGTGCAAACTTCTCCCCCCCCCCACCAAAAGGGCAAATATCTATCCCAGCAGAGTGCTGCCCCCCTGACATCTCAGATGCTCAGGTAAGAGCCGCCCTCTCCAAAGCAAAAAACACAGCATCAATGGGACCAGACGGTGTCCCCGGCTGCATCCTACATGACCTCCAAGAAGAGCTAAACCCAAACATAAAACTACTGTTTAATCTCAGCCTTACTGCAGGATATGTACCCAAAGATTGGTGTACAGCAACAGTGGTCCCTCTCCACAAAGGTGGTGCCTCAACGGATCCTGGAAACTATCGCCCCATAAGCCTGACTAGCTTGGTCTGCAAAGCTATGGAAAGGATCATCATGGACCTCATAAATAAAGATATTGGGGACCTACAGACACTGGATCCTACCTAGTTCGGCTTTGTTAAGGGCAGATCCTGCCTCTTAAACCTGGTTGATTTCTTTGAAACAGTCACCAAGGCCATTGATGAGGGGAAGGTGGTCCACACAGCCTACCTGGACCTCGCTAAAGCCTTCGATACAATACCCCACTCGGGCATTATAGATAAGCTCACCAGCTTAAATATAAACCCCTATGTCACTAGATGGGTTGCAAACTGGCTCAAGGACAGAACCCACATGGTTAGAATTGCTGGAGCCATGTCAGACTCCAAACCAGTTACAAGTGGCATCCCACAAGGCTCAGTCCTAGGACCTCTCTTGTTCAGTATATATTTCTCAGAGGTACAGGCCAACATGGAAGGACTGTGGCTGACCAAGTTCGCAGATGACTGCAAACTAGGTGCCATAATCGACTCTCCAGCTAACACAAGCATCCTACAAAAGGGCCTCATAGAAACAAACAACTGGTGCCAGAGCCACGGCCTCAAGCTAAATGCCAAAAAGTGTATAGTCATCCCCTTTGGCAAAAACAAAGTGCCCACAAATTACCACATAGGTGATAATCCATTAAGTATGGAAGAAGTAATTAGGGACCTGGGGACCCAAGTTGATAGCAATCTCTCATTTGAAAACCACGTGGCCAAAGTGGTTAGAAAAATATTTTATATAGCCCACCTAATCATGAAGGGATTCACATCTAGATCAGGGGAGGTCATCATGCCTCTTTACTCATCCATCATCAGGACCATAATTGAGTACAATGCCCCTTTTGGGATGTACCTTACTAGACACCTGCAGCAACTGGAAAGACCCCAAAAGTACCTCACTAAGAGGATCAAAGGGCTCAAACAGATGCCATATGCTGCCTGGTTAAAGAAACTCCAGCTCTACTCAGTGGCATACCACCTGCTCAGAGGCGATCTGTGCCTGACGTATAAAGCCATGTCCAACCCGGAATTAATGGACATGCTGCACCTCAGAAAATCCAAATCCCATCAAGCTACGCGCTCGAGAGACTTGAACCTCAGCACTGAAATAAATAGGACATGCTGGAGGGACAGATTCATAACCCATAGGCTCCCTTCACTCTGGAATAAAATCCCAGTCCAGGTTAGGCAGAGTCCCTCATTGACTCTCTTCAAGAGGAATCTTGATGAGTGGATGGGAGATTTTAAGTTTACTCCGGGTATCACTTCTGTGTCACTGTTAGACAGAGGCACAGTATACTAACCTCGAAAAAGGGCATAGCAAAATTCATTTAAAATGGGTGGTGAAAGCCAAACACACTCTGGCTTGGCTTATAAATACCCTAGGGCAGATAGCCTAGTATGAACCTATGAACCTATATAGTGCTACAATCTCAGTGTTGATTATGTTTCCTTGGGAAGGTTTGGAGTTCCCCATGTTGAATGTCAGCAGTTAAGCAACTCATACTTGAGCCATTTTAGAGTTTTCACAAGTTGGCAAAATATTTAAAAATAGTTTTGTCAACTTACAATTCAGTAAACTGTCACAGGTGCAACAATTCATTCTTTTACTTGAAAAGGGATGGAAATCATTTTGGAAGTATTACAAATGAGGCAGAAGTGCTGAATGATTTCTGGTGTATGAGAAAATAGAGATACTATATCAAAAGTTTTTTTTCTAACAGAACGGTAGATGTAAGCACTAACATGCAATGTAAAAAGCGTTCTTTAAGGTTTCCCGTATTTATACCAATTTTAAGATGTTTCAAATAGTGTTAATAACACTTATCAAATTCTAAATGATGCTTTGGAAAAAATCACAGCAACTGTGAGTCTAAGACCCAGTGCAATGTAAAAACTTTCAAAGGACCTCCTGCATCAGGTAGATATTTTGCTGAGAATGGTTCATACAACTTGTACTTTTAAATGTCTGAATTGTGCAGCATGACAAAATGTCACTAGAAGTGGCACATCTGTGCACCTATTACTAAAAAAGCATGCTTTTAAATGTCTTGATGTTTGCAGATTTAATCATTAAGTCTACATAGCTATATGCTTGAAATTCCCTACCTTTTATATAGGGAAAGGTGTTTTAAGGACAAAATCCTTGTGTATTTATCAAAAATCAAGGGAGATATTAATACAGATGCACTCTGTAACTTTAAGCTTGTGTTGACCATCATTTCAATTTTCAATTGCTACATGTGATAAAATCATCTGTAAGCCGTAAGAGCATTAGCAGATTAGATGTATATTAGGAAATGAATGGATAACGTTTTGTAGATACATTTCCACAGTTAAATGAGAGGGTGTTTTTTTTTTGCCTTTGTTCAGAAGGTAGAAATGGGCTCATACATTTCCACTTGACACCCATAGTTCTGTATGTCACCTCAACACTGCTTGCACCTGCCCTTATTAATCAAATGACTTACCCATTAATAACAGGCAACATGTGAAAGGCTAGGTTGTGAGGAATAAAATGACACTAATTCTATTTATCTAAGATACACGTCAGCTGATATAGTATCCATTGTTTATTACTCATTAGACATATTTTCAGGTTTACATTAACATTTTCATAACTGAGTGAGGTACATGTTATTGAGGGTCATGGTGTGAATTGTCCAGGTAGGAGACAGAAACATGCATAGCCACTATCAATGTATAATGCACTGCATTGGAGATATTGAAACTTGTTTGCCAAGCATATGAACGTATGCATTATTTCCACATACTCATTAATGTTGCCAAATCTATGTGATTTGCAAACTGTTTCATGGTTTCAGCTGAAATCAGAGATGCTTGAGAAGCATTACTTACATTGTTAATTATGCATATAGGCATAATTTTTCATAGTTCTGTAAATAACTAAAAAAGCAAAGGTCAAGACTGAATTGCTTATCTTATGTAAGTTTAAATTTGACAGAACAATACTGATGTACTTTGTGTCTCAGTTGTATGGTTTCCACATATAAAAAGTCTGTGAGAATTTATACAAAAGAGTTTATCAGGATTTTTATATTCTATATCTTAATGTTCTGATGTAAATAGTTTGCTCATACTGACAATGATCAGTGTAAAAACAGTCTTTACTGAACAACACTGGAGTACATACTTTTCACAGGACATTTAGATTCGTTTAGCTAATGTTTTTTTAGATTGATTTTCAAAAATGCTAAGAAATAAAAGGATTATGTAGGCTGGAAGGGGTGTGACATTCCACAGCCGATAGGTGCGAATGAGTTCATTATCTTTCATGTCCTGCCATGACATATTTTAACTTATTTCCTGTAGCTGCTGCTTTTCTGAGATTCATTGTTTAAACCATGAAAACTGATGTACATAAAAGCTTGCTTGGTGAATATTTTAACATTGCCATGATTTATTTAAAACCGATGCTGTGCTACAATCCATAAATCCATACTTCTGATTTTGTATTTGCATCCAGTTTAGCCACCAACTCTATCTATATGAACTGCACATTCCAAATATTTTTTCTGTTCTGCTAGTGGTACTCAACCACTGGACCATGGACTGGTACAGGCCATGAATCATTTGGTACTGGGCCACACAGAAAGAATGAAAAGTCTTTTTATGTCGGGCACCCAGCTGTTCAGAAAAAAGTGTATGTGTGTATGTATGTTCATGAGTGAATGAATGCATTAAAGCAGAATGTATGTGTGTGTGAAAGCAGAAGAAACTGTGTATGCGTGTATGAGACAGAGTGAACAGCGAGATCAAGCAAGCCATTATTTTACACTAGCTTAGTAATGCGTTTGCTGCTTAGTGACTGTAAAATAAAAGTAAATGAAACTGAAAAAAAGTGTGTGTGTGTGTGTGTGTGTGTGTGTGTGTGTGTCTGTGTGTGCATGTTTGTGTGTGCGTGTGTGTGTGTGTGTGTGTGTGTGTGTGTGTGTGTCTGCGTGCGCACATATGCATGCATGAAAGATGAAGAGACTGTGTGTGTGTGTGTGTGTGTGTGTGTGTGTGTGTGTGTGTGTGTGTGTGTATGTGAGAGAGAGAGACAGAGAGTGAAGAGTGAGAGTGATCCCTAACAGCAGCAGCATCAGTAAAGAGGTTTGCGTACCTCTCGACTATACCTCTCAACCTCTCCGCACAAGAAATCTGGACAGAGCCACAAATAACAGAGGACAAATGACCAAACATAAGGGCAGATTTTAAATATTGCTCTTATAAACTTAGAAAGTTGCTAGATCAGCAAGGTTTCCATTAGCATGTATATTATCTGAATGATATAAAGTCTGAAACTCAAATTCCTGTAATTATTTTGTGACTTCAATCCCCAGTCATTTGCAAGAAAACTACACATTCTATGAGGATGGAACCATAATTACAAGCCAAAAATCTGGACATTATGTAAAAAATCTGGACATAGTTGAAAGGTATTCTCTATTGACTCTTAGCTGAAGATATCTAGATAAACCTAAAATAAACGTGGGACAAAGGCTCAAAATAGGAAATATTTTACTTGCTTATTAGGATTTATGTTAGCACACATTTTCTGAAAGAGAGGTGTGCATGAGAGAGTAGGTGAGAGTAAGAGTAAAGAGGTATGCATATCTCTGGACCTTTCAGCTGAAGAAATTTAGACAAACTCTAAAATCAAGGGGGAACAAAGGCTCAAAAATAGGAAGAGATTTTAATTGCTGCTCTTATAATATTGCAAACTTGCTTAAATAAAAGGATTTGTGTTAGTATGAATTTTCTGAAGAAAATAATAGTCTGAAAGTCAAATGTATATGTATACCATTATTTAGTAACTTCAATCTCCAATGACTGGCAACAAACCAAACGTTTTAGAAGTAAGGGACCCAAAAATAAAGTAAATGCCTGGATATTTTTTAAGTGTTATGTTTGGATGTAAAATGCTTTATCCAACACCATTAACATATACTACAGCAACTTTGAAACATTAGGCAGATAATTATTTTACATCAAAATATATAAAAAATAATCATCATTCTCTTTTTTTCTTTTTCCACAAGAAGTCATCACAGCGATCATCCTTTTCCATTTCTTCCTATCCTCTGCATCTGCTCTGTCACACCAACCCATCATGTCCTCTCTCCCACTCAGCCAAAAACTATATCTTAGCCTCTCTCTTCCTCTTTCTTACCCATCCTCTCCCTTAGCATCTTTTTTTTTCCCATATACATCATCCCTCCTCCCAGCACATGTCCAAACCAACGCAATCTCGCCCTCTTGCTTTGTCTCCAAACTGTCCAACATGAGCTGACCTCCTCTAATATACCCTATCCTCCCTAGTCCCCATCCTATCCACAATCTCTCTTAACATCTTTATCTTCCACACATCCAGCTCTGACTTGCCTTTTTCACAACGCCCCTGTCTCCAACCCATAACACATAGCTGGTACTCTCATGTACTCTCTTCTTCTCCTTCTCTTCTTTCTTCTCACTCTTAATGGATATCACTCTGACACTCTTCACACTTCCCCACACTTCCCTTCTGTACTCTCCTTCTTCACCTCTCTTCCCTCACCTGTACATTACACATTGAAGTACTTAAAAAAATAAATAAGTACAACACAACAACTTTACAGAGAGCCCATTCTTCAGTCTGAGCACAATAATGCCCTCCAGGGTGAGTGTTAATGTGTAATTAATGCCCTTCAAGAGATATAGAGGCCCTCTGCCACCCTTGGGTGGGCACCAATTACACATTAACATGCACACCCTGTTGGGCATTATTGCTTGCTTTTTATGTGCACACAATGGCAGGTCCATGGAAAATTGTCTTAATGAAACCGGTCCATGGTGCAAAAAAAGTTGGAGACCACTGCAGTAAAGCACATTCTCTCTACTCACCTCTGCTCAATGACCATTATCCCTTCCATAGCTTCATCATAACTAAATTCTTACTAAATATATACTTAATTACTGTCACATACTGCCTGTCCAAAACCCTCAGCATGTCCAACACAGCTGTTCATTATTACTGCTTCAAACTACATTTTCTACCCATGTATGAATCTTTGGAATGGAAACATATCTTGAGCAGTTTTTCTAGGCTTTAATCTTCTCTTTCTTTACCCATCAATACAGATCTATCATTCTGCTGCATAATCCTTTCTTTCTGATTAATAGAATTTTCTTGACAGATAACTTGACAGCTGATGCCCCCATCCATGTCCCATTGACATCTCTGAAACTTCTGCTCTGTCATAACATTTCCTTCACCCCTTCTTACACAAACACTTCTGCTACTTATTCCTTGATTATCATTCTGAATGCTTTTCTTTTTTGCTTTATGAATGTATGTTTTATAGAAGTCTTAACCTTTAACCTTTGTTTGCAGTCGCTTTTCCAGTAGACTTCAGTTTTGCCAGCAGAAACTTTGACATTTTTAGAGCAAGTATAGAGTGTTAAACAGTGTTAATTGTTGCCTTTTTCTATTTTGTATATTGGGATTATTTTCTTTACACTGTGTTCACTTGTATTCTGCTTTTAATTGCATATTCAAACTAGGAAAGAGCCCACAGCTGTGTCTCTTGTGAGTTACACAGAATTTAAGTTTTTCCCCACCTTCCCACTCTGGTACTGTTGTGTTTTTAAATTCAACTGTCTTTCTAGATGCCTGCCCTGTACGATAATTTGACCACATATCTCCTTTCCTCTTGTATTTTATTGGTTATTGTGACACCAAACAGCCTGTGGCCTGTTTCTCATCCTGGGATTGGTGCTACTGTTTTGCTTCTGCTGAGAGAAGAAGCAAAGGAGCACTGTATCCCAGCAGCATGAAGCTGTGGTGAGACCAGCACTAGTAGTAGCCAGGCAGTAGCCAATCAGGTAACTTCCCTCTTTTCATCATTCTCGACAAGCTAATTATTTATTTTCAGTAAGTACTGCTTGATTTGCTTCAAACTTCAGAATATCTGCTAAATACTTCATCCATAAATAACCAGGGTCTACTTAGTTTCCTCTCAAATGTTTGGCAGTCCCTGTATAGACACAGACACCATGAGCTTACATTTTCCTGCAAAAGGACCATTGAAATTAAACCAATACCTAGTTGCGTACAGGACAAATAGTCTGCAGTGACAAGCGCTGCCCCAGAGTAGCAAACAAGACACTCTTGACATTACTTTATATTCTCACTCCAACTGTCTAATCAATAAAAAGGGTCTATTGCCATGGATATGAACTTTCCCACTACCTCTGTTATTAGCTCGGGGGATATGGGCATCCTGAGGCAATACAGAAGTTGCCTCTTGTTTACTGACAACTAGTTAATCCTCAAATAAACCATTGTGATATGTGAGAGACGTATTTACACAATGTCACTGGAGGCAAAGCTTTCACATAAAAGCACTCCTAATGTCAATCAGTTTGTCAGTAGTACACACACTACACCCATCACACACATTTAAAAACAGATCCATAGATCCCCATATGGTGAGTCACTTAAATGTAACCTTTCTAAACCCCAAAAAACTCTTAGAGGAAATACACACAACAAATACTCTCAGCAGGCCCATATTCACTTTTTCAAAACAACATCCACATCAGCAAACACAGCCACATGTCATTGTGCCTCTACTTCTAAGCCCATAAGGCAAGGCACCACACAATCCAACATTCTGGTCATTAGAGACTTAATTGTGAGACAAACTGATGTCCCTCTCACCAGGCTGAGTAAGGAGAAAGTCACTGTCAGTTACTTATCAGAGACCAGATTCTGCCACATTATGCACACACTCAGATCATTGGACCACAAGTCCAGTATGACTCAGTCATAGTCCATGTGAGTTTAAATGACCTGAGATGTACCTCTGTAAGCAGTATGAAAAGAGACATCATGGAGTTGTTGGAATATGTGTCCCAAGCTGGAATGAGCCTAACACTGAGCTGCATTTTACCTTCTTCAAGGATGTTGCCACAATATGAACAAAAGATGACTGACTTTACTAATTGGCTTAGTTTCTGATGTCATTCTAAGGGGGTGCAATATTTGTCAGCATAGAAGGAAATGGTCAACAGACCCTGCTGCTTTGCAGGGATGGTCTGTACTTCTTCCCTGTAGGCTTTCAATTATTACCTAAAACATTGTCCTCCCCCACAGTGCCTTTTTTAGGCAATGCCAAGTTGAAAGTACTTCCAACATAGCAAATCAAAACCAAAAAAATCTAAAAGTGTTATTGCAATGCAAGGAGTGCAAAAAAACCTCTCTCCCTAGAAAGTCTCTTCACCCTAGAGAATGCTGATGTCTGCATGGTCACTGAGACATGTTGAAAGCCGAGGGGAGCAGACCAACAGTGCAAGGTTACAACGTCTTTTACATATTTAGACCAGCTACTTCACAGACAGGGACTAAACGTGGAGGTGTCTCGATTTGCATCAAATGTAAATATACCTCAAGGCTGGACAAACAGAACAATGCACTTGAGCATCTCCACATTCAAATTACCATAGGCAAAATCAAATACTTTTTCCTTGCAAGCTATAGGTCTCCCTCTATGACCCAGGAAACCCACACCGTGTACTTAAACATTTTGGAAAGACTTAGTACCCAACTCAATACTATACTGATGGGCGACTTCAATTACCCCACTAACCGAGAATCATATATGACACCAAATGTACAGGCACAGAGATGCTTGGCATTTGTAAACACAAACTCCCTTGGCCAGATTGTCAGTAAGCCAACCAGGGGTGCAACCATACTGGATGTGGTCATTAATAATATGGGAGAGTGCTGCACACCACCTAAGGTCAAACCACAAAATTGTCTCCTTTGAAGTAAAAATAAAACCTGAAATCACAGTTAACCCTGCAATATTCAGGAACTACTCTAAGGCTAATTTCCTACTATTAAATAACCTGTCAAAATTTCAAGCTCCCACAAACCCTGAGAACACTCCTGCCTATGTGGAACTATTCACACAAACCCTATACAAACATATTAACAGCTGCAAAGAGGTAACTGTACCAATCCGGGAAGAAGTACAATACCAACTCATAAAACAAACCACCATTAGTTATGCCCACAGCCTCAAAGGCAATGCACAATTTTGTGCAGAGCTCATTGTTAATGGAGCCACCTACTGGCCAACAAATTCAGCTCCAACTTTACCCTGCTTTCGCCCCCTGCAACCTTCCCTCAGCTCAAATAAAGCTCCCCCTGATACTACTGGGAAGCAGGTCCTTATTGCACTGTCTAAGGCCTGGGATACTGCATCAGTAGGCCCAGAAAATATCCTAGGATGCCTTCTAACTAGCACAAAACATGACCTATCAGGATCTCTGGAATTGTTATTTAAATGTAGCCTCCAAATAGGTTTCATGCCTCATGAATGGAGAACAGCAGCAGTCATCCCTCTGTACAAAGGTGGGCCAGCTATAGACCCTAGCAACTATAGACCCATAAGTTTTATTAGATTCATATGCAAAACCATGGAAAGAATTATGGAAATTAACAATAATGACATAGGAAACCTCCAGGCCCTGGAACCAACTCAATTTGGTTTTGTCAAGGACATGTCATGCCTACTTAAACTGGTGGACTGTTTTCAGAAGGTCACCAAAGCAATATATGAGGGCAAAATGGTTTACACCGCCTACCTTGACCTGGCCTAGGCATTTGACATAATAGGGTCTATATCATAAAGACGAACGTTTACTTACCTGAACGCCTAAACGTTGACCTGTCTTCATCGAACCGGGAAAACATCGATCATCCAGAAGCATGAAAGCAGAAACGTCAAATTGTCATGGTTGGCCCTTCTGCGATATAGCTCCGTAAGATAAGTGTGTGATAGTCACGGACCTTAGGGTTAGGGTGCAGGTTAAGGTAAGTGCATAGATGGTAATGTATGTTAGATTTAGTGTAGGGTTAGAAGTAGGGTTTTGTTAATTGTATGTTTGTTGATTATTTAGTTTGTTTGAGTTTAGCTTTCTAAGATAAGTGTGCGATAGTTACGGACCTTAGGGTTAGGGTGTGGGTTACGTTAAGTGCATACATGGTGGTATATGTAAGATATAGTATAGGGTTAGAAGTAGGGTTTTGGTTAGTGTATGTATGTGGTTTATTTAGTTTGTTTGTGTAGGTAGTATGTAGCTGGTGGTGGGGTGGGACAAGTATGACAGTTCGACTTTTTGAATTTCGTAGTTTATGGCATTCGGCGTACATGCAGTTAGTGGAATATGTGTCAAAGTTTAGGTATTCGGGTAAGTAAACTTTCATCTTTATAATATAGACCCGACATAATACTCCACTCGGGCATTGTTGATAAACTCAAGAGGTTAGGTGCAAAACATTATGTCACCCAGTGGTTAGCCAGATGGCTTATAGGCAGGACTCAGGAAGTTAGAATTGGGGAGTCCACCTCTACACAGAGGCCAGTCACAAGCGAAGTCACTCAGGGGTTGGTCCTGGAACCATTCCTTTTTGGCATTTAGTTCTCTGAACTCAAGGCTAATGAGAATGGCTGCTGGCTGACTAAACTTGCAAATGATTGCAAATTATGAGACTCACAGAATCCTTTGCCAACACAGATGTTCTCCAAGAAGGGCTGACACACACACAAATAACTGGTGTCAGAGCCATGGACTAAAACTAAAAGTCAAGAAATGCATAATAGTATCCTTTGGAAAGTCATCCACCCGTGGTAACTATCATACTGATAACACATCCCTAAGAGTTGACCCAGTAGTCAAGGACTTGGGGACACACATAGACAATAATCTAGCCTTTGACCATTGCACATCTATAGTAGTGAGTAAATCATTCCATGTTGTCCAACTTATAAACAACGGTATGTCATCTAGGTTCAGGAAAGTCTTTGTTCCACTGTATTTAGCATTCATAAGACCTATCATTGAGTACAATGCCCCCTTTGGTATGGTCAGCACAGTGGTGCAGTGGTTAATATTGTCACATCACAGTAAGAAGTTATCTGGTTCGATTCTCAGCTGGGGTGCCTTCTGTGCGGAGTCTGCATGTCCTCCCTGTGTTCACATTGGTTTCCTCCGGGTACTCTGGTTTTCTCCCACATTCCAAAGATGTGTCTGGAGCATTTCTCCCTGGGCCTCTGCTGAAAATAGACTCTTTCCTAGTTGGACTTTCCCAATCAACAAATGTTGCATGCATACATACATACGTACATGCATACATACATAAAGAAATATACCTAACCAGGCATATACAACAATTGGAATGTCCACAGAGTTTCCTCACTAAAGGAATACAGGGTGTGATTATGTGAGGTATTACCAGCTATGCTAGGAGAAGTAGGGCAGTGGATGTGCAACATATGCCAGCACAGCTAGCGGGAATTTTGTAAATAATTATATTTCATTGATATATCATACTGATTTGTACAGATGTTTGCACTGAAAAATGCATTTGTAAAGTTGCTTATGTTAAAAATGTATCAACAGTGTCAGTGTATCCTGCTAGACAGATAAGAAATATACATTTATATCAAACTGTACTGTTGTAAATAGGATACTGGAAGAGAAGATGTTAATGTCAGTCCAGCTAACTTTGAAAAATAGTAAGAAATTAAATTACTTTAATCCATAAAGATTGTATCCTACAGTTCTGACTGCAGTCAGAGACTAAATGTCTGTATCAGAGAATTGTTTATTAGCTCCTGTAGGAAGAGTGGAAGTGTTTTATGGTTTTATAGCATCCAGATGCTATAACACATCTCAGCAAAGTTCTATCTGTGTGTGGTAACACATATGTGCTAATTCCTGGCAGCTTCTAGCCAAGGGGGTAAAATGGGAACCAGAAGTCGGATACCAGATGTATGTGATGTCATTCTGTAATCCAGAACAAAATGATGTTTTAATACCAGATGAAAGAGAAGTCTCAGAGCAGTCTGTTTCTTGGAACTTGACATAGAAGGATTTCTCGCCCACTTTATCTTGCCTGCTCTAGTAAGTGAACCAGGGAATAGTAATTCTTTAGATCAGTCAGGAAAATATAGTGAGATTAGTTAAGTACTGCTTTTCTGTATCTGTATGAATCTATTCCTCTGTGTTATTTTAATATTTCTTGTGATTGAAACTCTGGTGTTCATTCTAAATAGATATTTAGTATTTTATGTTATTTTATTATTTATTATTAAATATTTTTAACGTTTTCAGTACTTATATCTATTTGGTGACTCTGTAGACACTCCTGAAAGCCTTACTGTTTTGGTCAAACACTATCATTTGTACTAATATTAATTTCATTCAGTATAATTGAGTCTGGTGGCAGTAACTACCTTATAGTCTGAACAGAAGGGGGCATAGCTAGTAAATCTGTGTGCCAGCCTTTCCCAGGTGCATGTGCGTGTGTGTGTGTGTGTGTGTGTGTGTGTGTGTGTGTGTGTGTGTGTGTGTGTGTGTGTGAACATTAAATCTCAAAGTTTGTGTGTGTCAACTGCTTGGAGCAGGGACACAAAGCACTGGTTTCACAGAGATGGTGCTGGAGGACTTGGCTTGGACACTTGGCTGAGGACTCAACTCTATAGTTGTGTCAGTGGGGTGTGTGACACCTGTACCCTGCCCCAGCAATTAAGGAGCCTCAATCCTCACCACTACACCAGTGGAGGGCATCCATATAGGGAAAGGATAATAAATACACACACAGTAAAGTACAATTTCCCTTAAGAGCACACAGAAATCACAGTCAGTCTGGGGCTGGTTTCTCCCTTTCTCTCCAGGTCCCCAATAAGACTCCCTGCTGGCACAGCTATAAGGTCCAGATCTCAGCCTAGTGGGCAAGCTAAAACATCCAGCACCCTCTCTGTCCAACCAGTGCTTTGTGTCTCAGCCCAAGTAGCTGACACACACACACTTTAAGATATGAGTTATATACAACCACATGGACACTCCTGGAGAAGGCTGGCACAGGTTCTCCAAGTGTGCCCCTTTTCTGCCCAGTCTAAATGGTAGTACCAGCTGCCATCACCCACTAATATTAGCTACTCAAAGGCCCTTCTGAAAGAGTGTCCAATTATTACTGTGCAATATTATTATCCAAATGGTAAGTGTGACTGAACAGTCAAGGCTTATTAGAGTGACTTGGTACAGTATCACTATATACATGCAATGAACTCTTAGAGCTTAAATTATCTCTACACAAAACAGCCACAGTTGAAAGGTTTAAAAATATTTAATAATAAATAATAAAAACAAAAGACAATACTTCTTACTACACTAGTGCTAGTCAAGAATTCAGAGATCACAGAGAAATACTTAAAATACCATAGAAAAGTTCTGACATCAACACAGAAAAACACTTAGTCTAATCTTCCTAATTCCTAGCTATTTCTAAGAGAAAACACAGTTCTACATAACTTACTTATAGAAATAGGCAGTGCTGGTGATGTTGGATGTCCTCAAGACAAGTGCAAAATGCTCTCTGATTCTCTCTCTTTAAATTGATAACACAGAGCTGCTTCACATGACATCATTCTTCACACTTCTCTGGTGTTCCCAGGCTAACAGAAACTACATTTACATTCTTTACACCTGGTCAGGAACCAATAACAGACATTTATACATAAAAATTCTAGCCATTAACTCTGGTTTTTAAAACAATAGGCAGGATGCCTCCCTCTAGACATATCGGCTCTCTATTTTGACATCAAAGACAGTCATAAAATGCTTGACTTGGCAGCCTTCACCTATCTTCAAACCTGCCCCCCCCAGAAAACTCAAGCTAGTTTTTCAAGTGACCCTTGAGAAACGCTGCTTGAGAAGGTTAGGTCTATCTGAATAAACCTTACCCCATTCCCTGTCTTGAAAGCCCATCTGCACTGGCATTGCTAATCCCACTGTGGTGCTGCAGTGACATATCATATGCTTGTAACCCTAGGTTCCATCTTAGCAACTTGGCATTTTGCTGGCTGGCTCTGTTCGTCCTTGCCAGGTCTGTGAGGGGAGCAGCTATGGTACTATAAATGGGGACGAACTTTATGTAGTAACCTGCTGTCCCTAAGAATGCCCTCACCTGCTTTTTGGTAACAGGTGCAGGCCATGCCTGAATGGCATCTACTTTGGCAGGTTCTGGCCTGATCTTATCACCCGCCACTCTATGTCCCAGGTAGGAGACCTCTGCCATACTCACCTGACATTTGCTCAGCTTAATGGTCAACCCTGCCCTCTGTAGTTTGCCCAGCACCTCCCTGACATGTTGAAGGTGCTCCTGCCAGGAATGGGTGTAGATAGCAATATCATCTAGGTAAGCAATGGCAAACCCTCCTGCTCCTGCTAGGATATGATCTACCAGCCTCTGGAAAGTTGCTAGGGCATTTTTCATCCCAAAGGGCATCTTTGTGAACTCATACCAGCCAAAAGGAGTCACAAAGGCCAACTTCTCTTTAGCACTAGGAGTCAAGGGCACCTGCCAGTAACCCTTGGTAAGATCAATGGTTGTAAGATACTTAGCCCCACCCAGCTGCTCTAGGGCCACATCTGTTCTAGGCATAGGGTAAGCATCTGACTCTGTGTGACTATTTAATTTCCTGTAGTCCACACAGAACTTGGTGCTGCCATCCTTCTTTTGGCACCAGCACCACTGGGGAGACCCAGGGACTGTTGGACTCTTGAATCACCCCTAGTTCCAACATCTCCTGTATCTCCTCCCTCAGAGTCTATTTGACTCTCTCAGGCACCATATAAGGGTCCTGCCTAATAGACCTTTAGGGGTTCTGTATCCACCTGGTGCTGTACCAGGTGGATGCACCCTGGTTTCCCTGTGATCATGTCCCCAAACTCCTGAAACACTGCTCGGATTTCTTGAACTTCGGTAGGAAATAGCTGCTGGGACATTGCTACCCCTTCCACTGAGGTGTCAGTCAGAACCACACTGAGGAGATCAGTCACTAGATCTCCCTCAGACTCCTCCTGAAATCCAATGCAAATGCACAAGGAACTCCCTCTCATGCTAAGGTTTCATCATGTTAACATGGTGCAATTTGTGTCCTTGCCTTCTGCTAGCAGTTGCACCATGTAGTTAACATCACTTACCTTTCTTACCACCTTGTAGGGTCCCTCCCAAGCTGCTTGCAGCTTGTTGTGTCTGACAGGAATGAGAACCATTAGCTGCTGCCCCACAGCATACTCTCTAGCTCGAGCATTCCTCTCATACTACACCTTTTTCTGTTGTTGGGCTTCTGCCAGATTCTCCTGGGCCAAGCTCATGAGTTCCCTGAGCCTTGTCCTGAGGTTCAGGACATATGTCACAACAGGCTCCTTGTGAGATTCATACTCACCTTCCCACTCATTTCAAATTAAATCTAGAGGTCCCCTCACCCTATGCCCATGCAGCAACTCAAAGGGTGAAAACATGTGGATTCCTGGGGAACCTCTCTTAAGCAAATAACAGATGGGGGAAATATTTTCCACTCCCTCTTAAACTGGACTGCAAATGCCTGTAGCATGGACATGATTGTAGAATTTAACCTCTCAGCAAGACCATTAGTCAGGGGATGGTAGGGGGTGGTCTTCATGTGCTTCATCCCACAGTACTTCCACAGACAAGCCAGCAGGTCTGACATGAAATTGGCACCTCTGTCAGTCAATATTTTTTTGGGAAACCTATCCTGCTGAAAATCTCTTAACAAAGCATTTGCCACCTTTTCTGCCTCAATGGAGGACAAAGCCACTGCCTCAGGGTATTGTGTAGCATTATCCACTACCACTAGGATACATTTTTTCCCTGTGGAACTGTGGGTACTCAGAGGCCCCACAATATCCATAGCTACCCTCTGAAATGGCTCATCAATCACAGGCAAAGGCATCAAAAGAGCTCTTGCCTTGTATCCTGCCTTGCCTATGTTTTGGCACCATTCACAGGTTCTACAGTACCCTGTTACATCTCTGGAAATTCTAGTCCAATAGAAGTTCTGCGTAATACAGCTTTTTGTACGTTTTATGCCCATGTGACCTGCAGAGGGAATATCATGGGCTATGGCTAGAAGCACCAGATGGTAGGCTCTAGGCACTACCAACTGCTGTACTCTCTCACCTTCTAGCCCTCCCTCCAGAGTCCACTCTCTATACAGTAACCCTTTGTCCCAGTATACAGATTCCCCCTTCTCCTGAGAATCAGGTGCCTCCCTAGCTACCAGCCGCAGGCCTTCCAATGTAGGGTCTGAGAGCTGAGCCTGTTTCAACTCTCTCTTTGTAACCCTTCCCAGCTCCTCTTCCACAGGAAGTCTGGCATCCTCTGAGAGTGGTGCCTCACTGTCAGCCTGGGTACTACTACTCACCTCTACCTTTGCAGTCACTCTGTCCAAGGGAACATAATTACCCACAAGCAGCTCACCTTCAGTCTTACTGCTACAGAGTAGCTCCCTCACTGAAGTAACCACCTCACCAGTCCTGGCTGCAAGTATGCAGTCTGTCTGGGTCTCCCCCAGGCTACGAGACCCACATGCTTGTCTCCAAGCTTGACTATGTGTAACTACATGAACACATGGTACTGCCTCATCCAAATCCTTCCCTATCAGGACATCTGCAGGATGGTAGTTTGGTACCCTTGTTGTCTCAAGACAACCTACTATTGTCATTTTGTCTTTCCCACTTAGTGGCTCTCTCACCTTTTGTTCCCCACCTTGCCTCCATGGATATCTATATGCCACATGGCCCCACTGGCTGCAGTCAAAACATTTAACCCTAGGCCCTGGACATGTACCTGAACTAGTGGCTTCCCCTGCTACTGGCAGATTCTGTTGGGGCAGTCTGTGCTGCCCACCATGGTTTCCATTAGATCCATGAGTGGTACTGGGAGCCCTGCTTGCTAGGTATAGGCCTCCCTTCTTCACCAACTCATTTGAAGTAGCACATTGTCTATCAGCTAACTAGATCCTCATGTCCTCAGGCAAAGTGCAAAGGGCTTGTTCTCTCACCAAGAGGTCTGACAGCCCTTCAAAAGTGGTGACCTGACATCCACTCACCCACCTATGAAAATAAGTGCTCAGTTCAGCAACATATTCACACACACTTTCATCTGTCTTGCATGTATGCTCGTGAAACTTTTTCCTATAAGCTTAAAACATTCTAACAAGCAATGCTTAACAACAGTGTAATTAAAATAGTCAATGTCAGACATTTTAGACAACACAGTTACAGCTTTACCATGGACTAAGGGGTCAGGAACCGTACCCAGAGCCTATGGCCAACATCATACTGTTTACATACCCTCTCAAACATATGAATGAAACTATCAAAATTATCCCCCTCTTTAAACTACGGAAGAAATTTACTGATCTTTTGTGCTTCTGGGTTCCAGTTACTCCCTTCCCCATTACCTCCATGACTCTGACGAAGAGTCAGCATCTCCCTCTCATGCTGTCTCTACCTCTCCTTTTCCTCAGCTTCCATGCATAGCAGTTTCTCATTCTCCTCACCCTGCAGACATTTCGGTCTGTCAGCTGCTCCTATTTACAAATGCCTGGCCTCCAACTCAAGTGTCTTTAGCTCCAGATGATTTTTAAGTCCTCTGCAGAAAGGTTGTGCTGTCCGTTCTCTGAGGGTGGTACATTTCCACTGCCAGTCTGATCGTCCTCCAGGTTTCTGTTTGCCAACCAATTAATATGTGGTGTGGATATCCCACCACTGCCAAACAATTAATATGTGATGCCCGTGCACTGCCCAGCAATCAAGAAGCCTCAGTCCTCACCAGTAACACTAGTGAGGGGCATCCATATAGAAAAATGATAATAAATACACACACAGTAAAGTACAATTTCCCTTAAGAGCACACAGAGATCACGGTCAGTCTTGGGCTGGTTTCTCCCTTTCTCTCCAGGTCCCCAATAAGGCTCCCCACTGGCACAGCTATAGGGTCCAGATCTCAGCGTAGTGGACAAGCTAAAACCTCCAGCACCCTCTCTGTCCAATCAGTACTTCATGTCCCTGCCCAAGTAGCTGACATGCACACACTTTGAGATAAGAATAATATACAACCATATAGACACTCCTGGGGAAGGCTGGCACATATTCTCTAGCTGTGCCCCTATTCTGCCCAGTCTAAAAGGTAGTACCAGCTGCCACCATCCACTAATATCAGCTACTCAAAGGCCCTTCTGAAAGGGTGTCCAATTATTACTGTGCAATATTATTATCCAAATGGTAAGTGTGACTGAACAGTCAAGGCTTATAAGAGTGACTTGGTACAGTATCACTATAGACATGCAATGTACTCTTAGAGCTTAAATTATCTCTACACAAAACACAGTTGAAAGGTTTAAAAATATTTAATAATAAATAATAAAAACACAAGACAATACTTCTTATGATACAGTGCTAGTCAAGAGTTCAGAAGTCACAGAGAAATACTTAAAATAATACTGTAGAAAAGTTCTGACATCAACACAGGAAAACACTTAGTCTAATCTTCCTAATTCCTAGCTATTTCAAAAGAAAACACAGTTCTACATAACTTACATATAGAAATAGGCAGTGCTGGTGATGTTGGATGTCCTCAAGACAAGTGCAAAATGCTCTCTGATTCTCTCTCTTTAAATTGATAACACAGAGCTGCTTCACATTACATCATTCTTCAAACTTCTCTGGTGTACCCAGGCTAACAGAAACTACATTTACATTCTTTACACCTGGTCAGAAATCAGAGCAATAAAGGACAATTATACATGCAAATTCTAGTCATTAACTCTGGTCTTAAAACAATAGTCAGGATGCCTCCCTCTAGACATATCGGCCCTGAATTTTGACATCAAAGACATTCATAAAATGCTTGACTTAGCTTTCTTACAGCAGAGTGCACTGTTGTTACAGTTTTGAAGTTCAATATCCAATGCAGTCTTTTCACATTTAAGGGAACAAGCCTGTGGCTTACATTAATATTTACAAATGACATAATTATCTACACAATTCTATCTGGCTAGGCTGGCAGCCTTCACCTATCTTCACAGGGTGTCTTAGTGGGGACATGGAGGGAGACAGAGAGAGAAATCCAGCCCCAGACTGAGTGTGTTCCCTGTGTGCTCTTCATGGAAATTGTGCTTGATACAGATAGCGGCATCTGGAAATACTGGGTGTATCCATTTTTGTTTCAAGTGGATGTCCCTCTCCACTATCAGTGGTGAGAATTCAGGATCCTTGATTACTGGCCCAGGGAGGAGACATCACACAAGGTATAAGTGACATGTCCAGTGCAAACTACCTCAAGGCCCTATCCCTGTATTCTGCCTCTTACAGGCTGTTGAGAGAAGATCTATGCCTAGCTTACAGGGCATTGTCAGACCCCACTCTGATGGACCTACAGCATATCTGCAAAAGAGACAGCACTAGAATTATTCATTCTGAAAACTTAAACCTTGCCTATGATATAAATAGGACCTGCTAGAGAGACAGAAATGTATTTCAGAGAGTACCCCATCTCTGGAGAGGCTCCTCATCCATGTGAAGCAGAGTTCCTCCCTAACCCAATTCAAGTGCAACTTGGACAATTGGATGGGGAACAGGAAATTCATCATGGTTTGCCATCCATGTCTCTAATGGACACAGGCAGCCTGTAAATGCTTCATCTCCCAGGCCCCTGCTTGTAAATGTTTCACCTCCCAAGGCCCTGCTTACACTTATCAAGGGTACCAGAACTTGTCAGTTATTTGGGATGTATGGCTAGGCTTAAAAAAGCCATTGTAGTCATTAGCCTAGAGAACAGATATGAACCTAAGAAAAACATTAATGTGGAATGCACAATTCATAAACACACCAAAATAATGTCAACTGCCATGAAGTGAATCTTTGGTAACCCAGTCATCTTCATAAGCAATGTAAAAATTTCAGGAAACACTTAGCATTTGAAGTAAAACAACTTTAATGGTATACAAAATGGCAGCACATATTCAGCTCTCATTACAAACTCTACACCAGCTGTCAAACCAGACTATAAGCATTATGGTATTCGTAACTCACTATACTTACAGTAATATTTCACATATCCATAGAACATGCAAGTACAGAGAAGAAAAATATTTTGATACTCTCCCAAACAGACTAAAAAATAAACTGTATCACAAGCAGATATTATTTTTTATAGCAAGCTCAGTGTCTAAGGGAGATTTCAGTGCTATAATTTAAATAACATATTTTTCTTTATACAAAAATAGTGTCCCCTCTCTTAATCAATGAACTCTGTATATAAGTACTATTGTAACACATGGATATTTGATTATAACAGCCTAGATTGCGAAACTCGGGACTTTCCATATTTGTGTTTTATAATACTAATATACCATGAAAGATAAAAGTTGTCTAGTTCAAGTCATTAGTACCCTGCTTCTATACTACTGAGGTCTGGATATACTTCCAGAACTTCAATGAACCTAAACAGCATTTTTGCTTTTTATAAAGAAAGGGTTTCACTAATATCTAACATAGTCCTTCAGTTGAGTAGAGTTGCTGCTTTCATACATGGAATGCTAGATGGGGAAGTAGCAAGTAAACCTAAATATTTCCAAGGGCAGACATCTTATCCCAGAGTACATGTAAATGTAGATTCCTCAGTTGTAAGTTCCACCAGTATGTCAGCTGTTTCTTTCAGCAAATGAATGGAAACTTCCTTGTTGCTCATGGAATTATCCATATCCTTTTCAGCATCACAGACAAGTAAAGTCCCTGTAAAGATACCCCTGACTTACTTTACAGGCCCACTCATAGACAAAACATTGGCTGTAACTGGTAAATAAGACATAACACCATGAGCAGCTCTCATTTACTCTTGGAATACATGTAAAACTATAATTGTAGTATCACACTATTTATTATTCATTTCCAGGTGCAAAGTATTATAACATGATATTTTTTTCAAATGTCTGTTTCTGAGTACTTTCTCTTTTTCTGGATTTTTTTTTTAAATCTGAAAGAAGTAAGTCAAGCATAGATTTCAGCCTTTGCAACATAATAATTTTTGTAATAGGCATATCTGTCATCACCTCACCTGAGATATACTATGTGGTTAAACAAGAAATTTAACTTTTTCCCCCATAATATTATCCTTCATCTTTATAAATTTTTCCTGCAAAAACATTAAATGAAGCACCAAATGGAGCATAGCAAATTCAATTTCCCTTCAAATTGCATGCCAGTGAAACAAGGTCTATTAACTGAAATTGCCATTTGTGTAATAACACATGCACTGAATGTCATAGTCCCCATATATTCTTCCAGTCATTAACTATAACACAATTTGTTATGTAGCTCATAAAACACATAACTTAACTTTACAGAACTTAAATTTGTTTCCTAACTAAAATAGCTCCCTTATTTATCTAGCTAGATTAAAAACCTTCTCACTTTTTTCCCTCATACATAGTCCTGCAGTGGGATCTCTGTCTTGCTTTCAGGGCCATAAAAGATCCCATCTTATTAAATCGTTTCCACCTTGGAAACATGCATAATGTTAAGAACACTTAACCTAAAGTTCTCAGCTGATACCAAACATAGGATTTCTTTTAGTGACAGGTTAATTGCCCACTGTTTTCCCTGCTTGTGGAACAAACCTCTTTCATGTGTTAAATGGTGGAACAATTTCACCTTTTTCCATTTGTATATTGATGACTGGATGGGCTCACATAAATTTACTTGTGGGATTAACATTATAGCCTTTATCAAGAAAGGAGACAGATTTACTAGCTGTGCTTCTTAGGGTGCATGAATAGATTTATTCAGAACATCCACTTAATAACAGCAGATGAATACGTAAGGTAATTTACAGACATCAGAAAATTTTGACTCAAGCAGATTAGGAAATTTTTTTGCATTGCCTGCTAACATTATAGTAGTGTATAAAGGTACTTATTTCTACTTTAGCTATACAGGAGAAGGTGAACCTGAGCTTAAAACACTAAATTATTAAGTAAATTATTAAGTTAATCTAGCACAACCATATTTTTAATATGAAAAAACTTTAGAGTATATAATATTTCTAAACATTATTTAGCCACTTGGACAATTTATAATTATTTACAAAATCATTTAACAATCAAATTTTGCCAATATTCTATATTTAGGGCACACATAACCTCAATCCATAAGCCTATTATAAGAAGGACACTTCATAGGGATTATAATTTGTAGGGTCATATTATTTTATTTAGCTGCATTTGGTAAGTCATTGCCTATGGATTGGTGATATTAAGTATGTGATTCCAGGAAATGTTATGATTATTTATCGGGCATAGTTTTGTTCTTCCAAACAAACTGTTACCCAACAAGGGAAAACTGATAACTATAAAAATATAAAAAATAAAAATAAACAACCAAAAATGGCCAGAAAGCTCCACTTTAATAATCCACAATACACAGTACCAAATGACTAAGCGCTTTTGCCAGTGACAATCTGGCTTCCTTAGAGTCATTTAGAAACACTTAACACAGTCATTTAAATAGACCCATCACATATCAAAACAGCCAATAAAAAAATCAGCAGACATCCATAATATGAATAATTAATCAATGAATGAATTAATTTAAGAACCTCCTTATGTTAAATATTTAGTTTCATAAAATTATCAAATGACTTGTTTAAAACATCTCATGTTATAAAAAATAAAATAAATGAAAAATAAAAAAAAAAAATAAAAAAATAATATTAGTGATAATAAAAGTGTAAATCACAAGAAAACCTGCCTTAGTTAAAGGTTCAACTAATTTTTACAGTCAAACCATAAAACTTTTTTGACGTTTTGAACCATACTGGATTAAATGATATTAGCCCATTGTTTCAAAATGGGAACAATCGATATGCTATCATTCAAGCTTGGTTTTACCATGGCATTTAATCTTAACTGCCACCTGTTCCTTCTCTTCAACCCTTAATTTATCATTGCCACCTCTTTCATTGTGAAATACTCTAGCTATTACAAAGAAAATGTATTTCTTAAAATTTGCACACTACATACAATGTGTAAATAAGGCATTATGTTTGTCTTTATTTTTGATTGGTCTTAAATGTTCAGCTATACTATCCCTCAGCCTATGTATAGTCTTGCCAACATAGAAACTATAACAGCTAATACACCCTGCAACATAAACTAACATTGTAGTATTACAGTTACATTTTCCTGGACAAGGAAGAGTTCTGTCATAATTGTGAACAGAAATGTAAGGTCCCTCGTTAATGTACCTGCAGTATTTGCAGGTGCCACATTTGGACATAAGCGAATTATGTTTTTTGGCATTGTTCCCCTCCAACAAATTCTTAATGTTCTTACCTTTACTATAAGTTATTCTGGGTTTGTCCCCTAATTTTTCTTTCATGCTAGTGTCAAAACATAAATTCTAGCATTTAGTTATACTAGTGACAAGAATAGGGGTTACCTGATTGTACCTTAATACAAATCCTGCTGTATTATCTTTTTCTCTCTCTCACCTTTTTTATGCTCTCGTCACCAGCTCTCAAAATAGGAGTGAAACATGTCGCTCTTCTACTCATAACCTCATTTCTTATCTTGAGTCAATTTCAATGGATAACATCTATCAAGGAAAAACCCCACTAGGGTGTAAAGTTCTTTCTTAAATAGTTCATTATCACTGACTAGGTGGGATAATCTTACCATCTGCCCCTTAATCACACTTATTCTTTGGTGCATCAGATGGCAACTATCAAAATGCAATAAAGAGTTTGAGTAAGTCTCTTTTCTAAAAATGTTACTCTACAACCCCTCCTGGGTCTTCTTAAGGTGGATGTCAAGATAATCCACTTCAGTTGAATGCCAGTGGCTTGTAAATTTGAAAAATGTGATGGTTTTATTTAAATAATCAACAAAAATGTAGCCTTTTCTTCTTTTCCCCTTCATAAAACCAGGATATCATCCAAGAAACAATTGTATAATAACATTTTTTCTTTAAATGAAGAGGGAAAAATAAACTTATGTTCCCAATGTAGAAGAACCAAATTGGCAAATACTGGGGCACATTTAGCCCCCATGGTAACCCCAGCAATCTGGTGGAAAAATTCACCCTCAAAAATGAGGTAGTTATTCTTAAGCATAATTTCTATCAGTTCAACCAGGATGTCAACTATGGGGGCTGGAATGTTCCTGTTGGTGAGGAGACTCTCTCTCTCTAAAGTAATCTAACCCAGTATTGTGGGGGATCACTGTAAACAGATTCATCACATCAGTGGTGAGGAATGTGAAGTTATCTTTGACAATAATATTTCTTAATCATTCTAAACAATGCCAATAGTCTCTCAGTAAATGTTCTGCTTCATAAACAACCCTCCTCATCCATTGATCCACAAAAGCTGCAAGGGGCTCTGTTTTGGAGCCCCTTGCTGTCACTATTGGTCTGAAAGGTTGGTTGTTAATGTTTTTATGTATTTTGGGAATCCCAAAGACAATGGGAATAATGGGGTGTTCAACACACAAAAATTTTTATTCATTCTCGTCTAGCATTCCCTGATACAGGCCATCTAGTAAATATAAATCTATTCCACACATTCCTTATTTAACTCATTTTTGAAACTATTATATATTGTGGAGTCATTTAGTATCTCATGCATTTTAGATACATATTCAATGTGGTTCATAATAACAACCCCACCCCCTTTTTCAAGCTTCATTATTCTTACTTCCTTATTTTTGACCAACTCTTGAAGCACCATTCCTTCCTCTTGTCTCAGGTTATCCTTGTGCTTTTTACTGTCTAACAAAGCTGTTCTAAATTCATTTTCACATAATCTTTCAAAAACAAGATGTTACTGTTGTTTGGTGGTCCAAAAACACTTTTCCTCTTTAATAACATTGACGCCCCATTTGTATTCCCAATATTTTGGTCATTAAAAAACAATTTGAGATTTAGCTGTCTTGTGTACAATCAAAACATCAGCTAGATCCGCCTTAAAATTAGGCACAAACATATTCCCTTTCCTAAGTAAGTCATGGTGTACTTCTCTAATGACAACATTACTATAATTGTAAATAGAAAAAACACATTTTTTTAATTAAAGCACAATTAATTTCAGTGTTGTCATTACCATCTGTTACATTCTCAAAAAAGTCCAAAGTCATTGATGTAAAAATAGATGCTGCTTCACTATTACTAATGTTGGTTATCTCCTCCTCTCCCATTGGTGATTCCTGTTGTAGTAACCATTGTGTTGCAAATTCCCATTGTGATAATTGTTCTTGGGGTGACTGCATTTGTCCCTCGACCATTCCAACCTCCTCAACTGTTGATTTTGGTCTAAAAATTGGTCAACACTTGAATGGTGGTTATTGCTGCCACTGTCTCTCTCATTTGAGAGGTCATGATTAAATATAACATTGTCACTCTCTGCCCAATGTCACTCAAATGAGTCTACCCTCCTCTGCCCTCCAGTCAGGTACACTGCATGGTTCCTATAGTCATTTTAATCCCTTGTTAACTTTTTCTGTTTGGCTGCTATATTAGTTTTAACAAAATCTTCCACACTTTTCAATGCTTTCTGATATTTATAACAATACTGTCCCAAATAATACATCATTAGTTATGCTCTGATTTAATATTTTGATCTCATTTTCTAATACAATTAACCTTTGTTTATTTCTGATCACTATGTCCAGCATTTCAAGACCTGCTCTGTCGAACAGGTCCGTCAACTCACTGTAAGCGGTTGCTCTATTTTCTATCCAAACAGTAATTTCCATAATCATAAACCCTTCGGTACTTGTTTTAATTTTAGCGACTTGTTGAGAAAAGTGTTATGGAATTGAAGAGCTCTGTATTTCTTACAGAGTTTCTTGAAATTATCTATTTGTTTTTTCAGACAAGGCATAGTGTTCCTTTCCTCATTTGAGTCTGAGAAACAAACATCCGGTAAAAGAAGCCAATCCGTTATGTCACTTCCTTGAACCCCATGTTGTTGCTGTTGGTATTCACCTCATTTAGCAGTGGAGAATGTAGTTGAAATAGTTCAGCCTGGGTGCTAAGTGTTTTCGGCTCCATACGGTTAGCTCATGACCATGATAATAATGCCATAAGTTTTTGTACAGAATCAACAAGTTCACTTGGGACTGCTTCCATGTTTATGTGCTCAAGCAGAACTGAACTGTGCTACGATGGTCACAAAAAACAAATACCCAAGAAAAATAAAGACCAGACTATATCAGTTATGAGCCATGGCTACAAAACATTTATACACATCCTGACTTAGAGGTTGGCAGGATATTTAACCTTTATACTTGGAAGAAATCAGTGTGTTTTTATTAAGGGATGCTAGACTTTTTACAATATAAACAGAAATAGCAGGTACTATCAGGTAACCTAAATCTATCAAGAAGAACCTGCTCTATACATAGAACCATTTTCACAAGCAATAAAAAGAACACAGGGATTAGGACACAACTGTGAGAATATGTTACAGAAAATCTTACTATTTGCTAATGAAGGAATAGTATTTGTTACAGACCAAGCCCTAGAAATTTCCAACTTTTCAAGACTATAGAAGACTTTGCTAGATTATCAGGTTACAGAGTAAATACACAAAAAGCACAAGTGATAGTGAATAACATAACCCTAATATCTGACATGGTCCATCAATAACCATTTTAATGGGGTCATACCGAAGCAAAATAATAACTAAAGGCAGGTGTAGAACAAGTGGCAAATAAAATGTGTGAGGAAACCCTGATACAGATCCAGGATAAATTAAGAACCTGGAAACTGACATTCATAGAATTAGATGGGAAAGTTCAAGGTAAAAAGATGTTTGTGGTCCCATTAATACTATATATTAGTCAGGCATACCTTACGGATCCGGGTAAAGATTTCTGGACTAGACTTAGAAAGGAATGCAATCATTTATTTGGGAAGAGTAAAATATGAGAGTAGTATGGGACAAATTGACCAGTCTCCTGGAAGAAGGTGGGCTTGGGTCCCTATATCCACAAAGGTACCATGAAGTAACACACATCAGTTTAGCTTATACATTGCAAAACAAAAATTGCAATCCAAAATGGAAAGATTTAGTAATAAAGTAGGGCAGATGGGAGAAACAGCAGAACAGAATAGGAGTTTGGAAACAAGCAACTTAGCCAAAATAATATAGAGAATTGGAAGTTTACATCTCTACAGCAATGACAAAGATTATACAAAAATATGGCTGGAAAAATTGGTGGTGTGAGTTACTACCTGTAGAACATGGCCAGATAAGAGAAAGGTTTGGGATGGAAGGAATAGCACAGACTTGGAAATCCAAGAACAATGAACCAAAATCCTGGGAGCAAATGATAGATAAAGAGAAGGTGATAATACTGGAAGAAGGAAGGGCACGTTTAATTTATGGGAATCTGATCAGCTTCATTTTGAGAGTTTGTGAAGAGAAATTAGAGGTCTATGGAGAAACAGAACCAAGAGAGAAGAAGGGTGAGAAACAATCAATTTACTAGTCGAAGCAAGAGAAAGGCATGTGAGTAACACGAAGATATTGGCTAGGGCATATAAATTGCTTTACCAGTACAGAGGTAAAGGCATAAAGGAACCAAGGAATAGTTAAAGTAGGCAACTGGGTTATACAAATTACAGGCAAACCATGGAGTGAGATTGTAATAGCCCTAAGGCAAGCATTGCTAGCAATTAAATTATGCATATTTGGATGGAAATGTTTACACAAATATTTTTATACACCATCACAGTTACACTACATGAACCTAGCATGCGATCCTACTTGTTGAACATGTAGGTCCTGAGAATTAGGTAATTGGGTACATATATTTTGGGAATACCCACTATTAGAAATCTTTAAATAGGACCTTCATAGACAAGTAAGCTTTACATTAAAGAAAGAAACTGGGGATTTCAGAACACTCTTCCTTTTTGAAATGGGACCCTACCCTAAATACTAGTCTCAGAAAAAAGAAAATATGTCCAAAGAAGCCAACGGTTACCCAGTAGGAAGTAAATACGATAAATGCTGCAAACAAACCAGGCATCCACCAAGGCTATAAAAGTATAAAACTTTAATACACAGAGTACACAGGATAAGCGCTTTCACACGAGTTGTGCTTCATCAGATCCACAGAATAAAACAACAGAACCCATTAAAACGTGCTTCAATTAACCAATAAAATACAGCAATCAATTATTGATGTATACTTTTTTTCTTAAGAATTGGTTTTAAAGGCACTGAGGCATTAAGGCCAGGTAGTTTGTCTGCCTGCAACTTTACAATCCACTTTGTCTCTGCAGTTTCGAGTCTGTTATTAAAATCACCATGCCTTTTGTTAAAATATAACAACTGCAACACTATAAAATCAAAACTATGATCAGTAAAATAGAAACCTGTTTGGCTAGGGCATTAAGCATGTTTTTATGTCTAATATCACTCATATGCTAAAGAATGCGCTCTTTAAGCATCCTAACAGTTTTCCCCATATAGAATTAAGTGCAATATTTATATCTGACCAAGTATATAAGTCCATGGGACTTACAATCAGCATAAAAGTCAGGTTTAAATATAACATCATATACTGGATGTTGAAAAACTACCTTAGTAGAAATGTGACAGCAGGCTTTGCAGCCCCAACAAGGATAGGTACCGCCTGCCTGGAAGACAAAGCTGGTCTAACCGTAGATCTATAACACAATTGTCTCATCAGAGACAAATTGTTCTTAAAAACATAACTAGGTTTATCACCCACTCTAGATTTTATCTTGTCGTCTGAGACTAATATGGGCCAAAATGTATTAACTGTGCTGCAGACCTGCTGCACATTACTGCCATAAGTCAGTGAAAGTTTAACTTTATGGCCCATTGACTTATCATGGGGTAACTTGGACTCATATGAGCATTTAAAGAAAGGTTTGCCCTTACTTGATCTCAGGGAAGCAACCTCACCATATG
Organism: Protopterus annectens; assembly: GCF_019279795.1. Lineage (NCBI taxonomy): Eukaryota > Metazoa > Chordata > Ceratodontiformes > Protopteridae > Protopterus > Protopterus annectens. The sequence goes on along the minus strand of NC_056748.1, from coordinate 783,122,199 downwards.
TAGCATTCAAATCCTGCTGTCAATAGCCCCTAGCCAAAAAGTCATTACTTAATAGATCCATAGCTTCAAAACATTTTATATCCTCAGTGTGTAAGCGAGAAATTCTAAGGTACTGACTTTTGGTGATATTGTTAAAAACATGCCTGGGATGCATGCTATTATGATGTAAAAAAGTATTCTTCCAACATGGTTTCCTATATAGGGAGGTTTTAATAGCACCATCAAAAAGGTCAATTTTCATATCTAGAAAGTCTATAGTAATGGCTGAATAATTCACAGACTGACTTCACTGCTCCATAAGCAGGAGTAATGCTTGCCCATGAAATGACCCCATCACCAAGATCCATGTGAGCAAGCCCTTTAAAAGCAGTTTGTTGTATAGTATTATGACATACACAAGAGGCATCTGTTTTATCAACCAGATTAGGAATGTCCTTCGGGATGTTCTTAGTGCCTTTCTTGCAATGAGCCTTGTGAATGTTTCCTTCTGGTAAAATAGATGTAGGTTGAATAGTAGGAATAACATGACCAATATAGCAACAACCCAATCGGTCTGTAGGTAACCTACTTGATTTTCACAAATGTAATAATTCTCAGGTAATGCTGCCATACCCTACCCTCCAGCCCCATCATAAATGTTCCAAGTAATATTGCAAGTTCTAGTTCTGAAAAAAAAGTGTTCCATTTTTACGATAGCAAGCAAATCTTTTAGCAGTCATTGCTAGATGAAGAGGCATTATAGTAAAGGGGGTAGAAACATATTTAATCTTTCAATTTTTAGCAAGAAAAGTAAGACAAAATTCAGTATGTAGCTCAGAATCAGTCTCTGGTATAGGAATCAATGTAAAATCGCCATCATGTGCCATAGGGATATGTGCAGAAACTCAGCAGTTACTAATGTTAGGGTCTTTGCACAAGTATGCAAGGCAGCAGTATAAGTATTAAACTGAAGATGCCATACAGGTGCTCTCAGTTTATTTCTAACCAAACACCTGTCTCTACGTTTAGCAAAGCGAAGATATCTGTTAAGAAATTATTCTGTATATACAGTTCCAATAGTCACAGAGGATGATGGACACATGGTTCCAGGTGACAGAAGCATGTGAACCAAAATAATGATAAAAAGCAGAGATATTGTAGTGATGATTGGTCCCCTGGAAAAGTGAGCATGTTGGAGCTTGAGAGGAATACAAGCAAAATTGCAACCAAGGATGCTGGGTAGGTTGTTCATTGTGTAAATGAAATCAGTTACCAAATGTCATTGACCAAAGGTTTCACTCGCAGATGATTTGGGATGGGAATATTGTCCCGATAAAGTGATATCCAAATCAGTAATCAAAAGGCAAGATGAATCAGTAATGCTGGAATTGGAAGCAAAGAAAAATGTTGTCAGAACTGAAGACGAATCACTGGAAGTTGAATCAGACCAGGATGGGATAGCTGAATCACATTGTTTAACTTACTGGTCAGGCAACAGAAGTAGCTTAACTACATTCAGTTAGGGATACAGGCTGGATAGTAGATAGATGTGGAATCTGGTTGGATGGCAACAACTCACTGGTGGTTCCAGAGTTGATCTGGATGGCAACTCATCATGGCCTGCCACTTCTGGATGGAACAATACCTCTGGTTTCTTATGTGGTTTGTCTGACAATAGGGTCTGCTGGTTCACATGGTCTGTTGTCAGTGGTCTTTTGGCTACGTGAGCCATGAGGGAGGGTCTTTTTGGCATGTAACACATGGTTCTATGTGGGGAGTCCCTCACAGTGGGTGGCAGTAGCAGTTGTGAGCAAAACTAAGTATAGTACTTTCTATCTAGGGCTAAATAACTTCCTTCGGGAGTGCACTTTGATGTATACCTGGTCCTCTGGATGCTGGTTATGCCCTTTTTAAGGCTCAAGGGATGTGGTTGTTGAACTGCATGCAGAATGATACTGTGGTATTGCTGCAAAAGAGTCCAAAAGGATTTACAATAGGAAAGCATGGTATCATCAATAACTTGCAATTCTAAATTCTTAGGTAGGGTGCGGTAGACATTTGCATGAGTTTGTTCATAAGAATTTCAGGAGGAGACAATTTTCTATGGCACTTACTGCACTTTTAATGCTAAATTGGACTAATGGCAATGCTTCTGGCCATTTAAGACCAGTTTCTTGACACACTTTAGCTAGTCTAAGCTTAATAGTTTGATTAGTTCTCTGCACTATCCTAGAAGCTTGTGTTCTATAAGAACAATGAAAATTTAGCTTGATACCTAAAGCCTTGAAAGCTACTGTATTACTTGACTAGTAAAATGAGATCCCTGATCTGAATGTATGCTACAGGAAACACCAAACCTAGGAATAAGCTCAGTTATTTATTTCGTAGCTACTGTATGTGCATCATTTTTCACAGATGGATAAGCTTCTACTCAGCCAGAGAAAATGTCAACAATGATCAAAGCATATTTCATTTTTTGTACTTGGGGAAGTTCAATAAAATCCTACTGAAGGGCATAAATTGGTCCCCAAGGTTTTTCTATTGATTGAACAGGTGGGCAGGTACTGATTTAGACACACTGTACTCTAAACAAACTACACAAGTAGTTACAAAATGGTGAATGACTTCTGAAAGATGAGGTACATAGTATTCAGTGGTGAGAGATGAGGTGCATACAATTCACTGGTGAGAGATGAGGTGCATACCATTCAGTGGTGAGAGATGAGGTGCATACCATTCAGTGGTGAGAGATGAGGTGCATACCATTCAGTGAAAATCTGTTTGATTAATGCATTTTTGCCAAAATGATAAGGTAAGTGATAAGTTTTAACCAACTGATTTAGAAAATTTAGTGGGGCTACTAGCCGATCATCTGGGTGGTACCACAACAGATCTGGAGAGTGACTGCAACCACCGCTTATCCACCTTCTTCTCTCAGGGTTGTATGTCTGATCTTGAAAGACACTAATTCCTGTAAAGAAAAGTTATAATTATTTTCATTCAATTGCTCCAAAAATGTGGCTTGAACAGGACAAGACAATGCAGCATGACTAGCTAGCATATCAGCAAAAGAGTTGCCTTTGGTTTAAAAAGAGCTGTCTTATGTACAGCACATTTTACTACAGCTATTTTTCTCATTATTAATAAAGGTTCTAACAATTCATTAATAAAAACAACATTTTTAATGATAACTGTCCCTGCTGCTGTTAAACAACCTCTTTCTTTCCAAAGTGTATAAATATCATGCACAGCTATATATGCACACCAAGAATTGGTATATTTGGTTACTGATGTATCTTTTCCAATTTTACATACTTCAGTTACCATTACTAATTCAGCTACTTGAGCAGATACATTTCCATTTAATTGTCCAGTTAAAAAAATATTTTTTTGTGTGCTAATGGAAAAAGCTGCTATGAGTTCATCATCGTCTCTTCGAATACATGAGCCACCTATGAAAAGGATGAGATCTGGATTCTGCAAAGGAACATCTTGCAATCTAATCTAGCAGGAAACACAGTGCTGGTAACAACTACACTATCATGAGTTTTTTTTCTTTTCTGTTGTAGGGATTAAGGAGGGAGGAATAAATGGTGAATATCAAACAATCTGTAAGGAAGGATTAATAAGTAAATACAACTGATATTTAAACAATTGTGCTGCAGATAAATATTGTGTTTTAGTCTTCAATAACAGATCTGCTAAAGAATGTGGAACTGCTATGAAAGTATTGTGGCCAAGAGTTAGTGAGGTTACCATATCTACAATGCATGCCACTGTGGCTGTCACCCTAAGGGACTGGGGAGGGCTGCGGCTACCGTACTGAAGTAAACAACAGGTCTAAAGCCATCATTTCTACATTGTGCTAACAGTTCTAATGCTACATTATTTCTTCCACTGCAGGACAGAAAACTATTTCTTAGAATAATCTGGTAACCCAACTGCAGGGGATTTAAAAGCAACATTTTCAATTGTGCAAAATCTTGTTCATGATAATTTTACCAGGATAAAGGTTTAGGGGTATCTTTCTTTAACAATTCTAACAAAGGTTTTACCACTACAGCACAGTTAGAAATCCATTATCAACAGTAACCTCTTAAATACAGAAAAGCTCATTCAATGTAGTAGGGTGTGGTGCAGCTTGGATTACATCAATTCATGAAGGCAGAATCTGCGTAGCACCCTCTGATATAGGATTTCCCAAGTATTTAACCTGTGACTTCCATAAATGCAATTTACTTTGTTAACCTTAAATCCTAATTCTGCTGAGTCAAAAGAAAAGTAATATCATCTTGTACAGTTGCTGAAGCTAAAAACAAATCATTTACAGACTGAAACAAAGAAGACTCACAAGTAAATTTAGTTTTATCTAGTTGTTTTTAAATTTCTGTAGAGAATAAATTAGGAGGCCCTACATACCCTTGCAGTAACCTAGTACAAGGATATTGCTGACCTTTATAAGTAAAGGCAAACAAGTACTGACTATTAGGATGTGTAGGGATAGAGAAGAAAGCAAATGAAATATTTATCATTGGTGGCGGCATCTGAAGGGATACAGCTCAGTAAGGAAGAACTGGAAATGCTGGTTAGTACTACAGCATTCACTGCACGTAAGTCTTGTACAAACACATATATACTTTCTCCTCGTTTCTTAACTGGTAAGATAGGAGTTTTGCAAGGACTGTGAGTTGGGATAATGATACCTTGTTGCAACAATGCAGAAATAACAGGTTCAATTCCTTTTTCTGCTACTACTGACAAAGGATATTGAACTACCACAGGCAGGCAGGATTTTAATGTTATATGGACAGGTTCTGCATCCTGTATCGGGCCTACCTCATTGTCATGCATAGTTCAGAGCAACGGAGGGATATGTTTTTAATTCCTCCATGTCTGCATTTTCTACTGTTCGGCTGTTAGAAAAACAGAGGCATCTTCCATTTGAACAAATAGTGTTAGTATATAATCCTAGGGTTTCATTAGGGATAATTAAAATACAGCACCAGGTGTGCAATAAACAGTACATCTAAGTTTACATAGTAAATCTATTCTTAACAGATTGAAAGGAGTTTAATTTCCTACAGTAAAAGCATACTGTTCTTTTAGTGAACAATTTGGATAAGTACAGCTTTAGTTTATGGATTGTCTATAGGAACTTCACACATCCACACCCTGAATCGTGTGTCTAGAAAGTGGAAAGTTTTCAGCATTTGCCAAAGTAATCATATATCTAGTAGCTCCCATGTCTACAAGAAATGGGAAAGATGTATTTTGCACTGTTACACTGACAAAGTCACCATCTTGGTCAATCAGTACCAAGAGAAATAACTGTAGTTCCTGCTAATGGCTGTCCTAACGAGTTTGCTGGTGGCTGCCTAGGAGTATTCCATACAGGAGGGTTTCTCTCAGGTTGCTATGATATTTGATTGTTTGGTAAAATTATTGTTCAATAAATGGACAGTCATTTCACCAATGCCCTATCTGGCTGCAATGAAAACAAGTATTAACTGTGGTGCCTGCACCCGATTTACGATTTCATAGTTACCTAAACTTGGTCAATTCAAACAAACCATTTTAATCTGCTCTTGTATAGGTGGTAGTAAGCCCTGTACAAAAGGTGCTGACAACCCATTGGCTGCTACACCTTCCATAGGATCCAGATGTCCAGAGAAGAATTCAAATGCATTATATCAATAGGTTCACAATAGCTTTGATTCTTGCCCAGTTAGAGGCAGGGGGCCATGCTGCAGTAATAGCTTTATAGAGGTTATTTATAGTAGCAAGAATCAATTCAACTATGCATTTCAGAATGTTATCACCTAGATTAGATTTTTCACATATTTTCCTAAAAGGAATTTGGAGGTGTGGAGGCTTTTAGCATGGCTTTCAGGTCTTTGATGGTAGGGTTCTACAGTAGTACATATCCTTCCAAGATTTTTGCATATTTTGCTGAGTGTCTTCAAAGGGAGAGAACCTACAATGGTTTGAAAATCCACTACAGTCCATGGCCATACCACTCTTACAGCTTCATTATCTCTAGCTGCTGCAGGATTTGGAACTTCTCACAGACGGTGTATCTGTGTGGAGGGTATATCAGAATCAGTAGAAGAGTGATAATTTTCCTTTTTCTGAAGGTTGACTTACAGGGGATGCCCAGTTAAATTCCTTCCTGTCAATGACAATTAATAATTGAGTAATAATATTTTGAATCTTACCTAAAGTGCTATTTTTTGCTGTTTATTATGAAATCCTTTTAACTTTCCCCCGGGTTTATGTTTATAGTATAATCGTTTCCTTTTACTAGCTATATGCATTAATTTTCATCCGTGGTTATGATAGGTTAATGGTGTTGGTGAAATCTAGTGTTATATTTATTTATTTATTGACATTTGATTACCTGGAAAGTCTGACTGGGTAAGAACCCATTTTCAATGGAGGCCAAGGGATAAAAGCTCCAAAGTATTACAAAACATTTTAAGAACAATAATTTTACAGTCTTTAAAAATAACACCAAAAACATCTACAGACAAAATAATTATGCCAAATTAGACATAATATGAAAATATTAGTTAAGAATAGATACAATTTATATGATAATGATTTAATATTTAGTGAAATTTTAGCCAGTTTATAGAGAAATTGGAGGTAAGGTTAATATAATACAAACTGCAATATGAAGTGAGAGAAAGGCAAGGTTATGGTGTATTTAGACAGAGAAAGCCATGGGAGAGAATAGAAGTGAGTGAAGAAAGGGGAGTAAGGAGATGTAAGGTATGAATAGGAGCCTGCTCGCATTTAGAGATATAGGGATATAGTGTATCCTTATGTTGAGCAAGAACAGAGCCAGCTTTTGGCTATGAAGTCTTAATGTTTGCACAGTCCCCAATGCCTTTCAGTATACAGGCCCTCTGCCAGTAGTGTATCACACCCAGCAACAAGATGTGCGACTCTTTCTACTTCCCACTTTCAGAATGTGCATTTGTTTGTTTCTCTCAAATGTTCAATGGATTTTGTAAACCAATGTGCACATTGTCCACTGTCTTGGGCTGCTAATATTAACCTTTCATCTTTTGGTATAAATTCACCTCTCGTTATCCATTCCTGCATCAGATCCTGATCAACATGAGGTTGTTTTAGAAGTTTTCTGTACTTGCAACTATATTTATGCCTTTTCCACATTTCTTGCCTTCTCATCTGATCCTTCTCCTTTATTTATTTTATTTATTTTACATTTGTTAACCAGGGGTGTCTGACTGAGCTGAAAAGGCCCTTTTGCAACAGAGGCCCAGGGAGAAAACTCCACACAGAAAAATAATTACAGATACATTTAGATATTCAGACACAATCAGTATACACACAAATTACAATAGACATGTTTTTACAGTGGTATGCAGCACATTAACAGTTACAGTGGAGAGAAGAAACACGAAAACATTGATTTAAAAATAAAGGTAATTAATAGATTTGTGGTGTACAGCTGAAATTTGGAACATAGGTAGAATACATACATAGTACATAGGTACAGTATATACATTGTACACTAGCCAGAGTTTGTGAGTAAGAGTGAGTACTGTTATTAAGTACTCTAGGCTTAATATGTGTACCTTATCCGCTTTCACTAGCCTGGGGAGGAGTCATTGCACTGCCAACTTTGCTTGAGATGTTGCCTAATGAGGTTTTTAAAGGAGGCTTTGGACAATGTGTTTTGTATGCTCGTGGGGAGAGAGTTCCATTTTTTAGCCACTGAGCTACTATATAGTTTGTCTCCAAAGCTGTTATAGCTGTTGCTGACTTCTAGTAGTAGTTTGCTTGATGATCTAAGAGACCTTTGGGCTGAGTGATGTACTAGGTTTTTAAGGGCAGGACACTTATTAGGGAGGTAATAGATAGAATGACAGAGGCAGAGCTGATTGTAGGTTAGGAGGTTGGACAGTTCAAGCCAGTGGAGCTGGCTCAAAGCAGTACAGTGATGAGTTCTATATAAGCATATTCTTTCTTTTGTTTTTTTGCACATTCACTTGCTGTCTGATTTTTGTCTACTTCTGGTTTGGTTTCCATTCCTGCTTGACACCGATATTCTTCTGCTAATCTAAGCAGGGAAGTCATCTTAGATTTATTCTCGTCATGTTTCAAAACTTTCTCTGTTTCGATATGTTGAGGTCAGCATATATGAATGCATTCCTATGGCTGCAGATCTATACATGTAATCAATTTGAAGGAGGCTCATACCTCCTTTAGAATGACAAAAATATAATCTCGATATACACAGATTTTTTTATATATCATTTGATAAGCGTGAAGCTATTTTCTTGTTTCCCGGTTGAACCAGTACCTTTTGGGGCCAGTCAGTCACCCCAAAACTGTAAGTTAGAACTGAAAGAACAAATTGGTTTATAGCTTGGACTTTGTTCCTAGATGTCAGGCTGTTTTCAGTTTTAATTTATTTTAGTTTTGTAAAATATTCTTTACTGAGTTTTGTTTGCATGTGTTCATGTTTTATTTTTGATACTTCATCAGTTCCCAAATATTTATACACTCCCCCCTGTTCAAGTTCCTTTATATCACATTCATGCCTCGGACTGATATTTTCTTGCTTTCCTGCTTTAAATGTTGCTTTTGTACATTTATTAAGACCAAATGACATTGACATTCCTATTTCATCTGAGAAAGTTTGAACCACTTGCAGTTGTGCTTTCCAGTCCTCATCTTATCAACTGTACAGTTTTAAATGATCCACAAAAGTAAATTTTGTTGTTGTCTGGGAACCAGATTATAACCATGACATAATCTCTTAAGTAGACAGTTTAATGTGTTAAGGGCAAGACAAAAAAGCGGTGATGACAAAGAGTCACCCTGGAATATCCCCCTTTGAATTTTTATCCCTGGAATAATAATTTGCCCTTTATTGTGGCTTAGCTGCAGAGTGGATTGCCACTATTTCATGGTCACTGTAATGTAACTGATCAACATAGGGTGTATCTGATACATCTGTAAGCACTCCTTTATGCATGAATATGGGATGCCATCAAATGCTTTTTTTGTAATCTCTCCATACCATGCTTAGATTCTTCACCTTTTTACAATTCTTAATTATGACTATATTTAACAAATGATCCTTTGTTCCATGCGACTTTTTTGTTACTCTTTTGTTCTATTGCCATGTTTTCTCCTAAATGACTATAAACTATGTTGGCATTAATGCCAGTATATAGTTTATACATTGCTGTAAGGCAAATTATTGGTTTATTATTTTTAGGAGAACTTGCAGGGTCACTTATAAGGAGGGGTATCATTTTTCTTGTTGTTAACCAGGTTGGTGTCTGTTTGGGGTGTGCATATATGTAGTGCTTAGTCAGTGCTAAATCTTTGTGTAATGATGCTAAAACTTTTAGCCAGAAGTTAGGTACTGCATCTGGGTCTGGGATTTTCCATTTAGGAGCTTTTCTTAATTTTGTTTAAATTTCTCTGTCCGTTACTTCATCCATTTCATATCCCATACATTTAAACTTCTTACTGTTTCTTTTACTTTTTCTATCCATTCAGCATCTTTGACATGTTCCACAGGGTTTTTCTAGAAATTTCTCCAATGTGTCGCTTTCTTCTTTTTTGGTGGTGTTTCTGTTCCTTTTGCTTTGTTTCCCAATTCTTTATAAAAAAATTTGGGTTATCAATGAATTGCTTATTTTATACTTTTCCTTTATATTTATCTGCATATCTTTTACGTTGTTCTGTCTGTGCTGATATCTTTAGTTTACTATTTGCAATAGTGAATGATAGATCGTGGTCTGTTCTAATATTGCACATTGATTTTATCACATCTATGTTTTTAAGTATTTTTGTTGATCTGTTCCCTCTTCTGTACTCTTCTAACAGTGACACTTTTTGCCTTCATTGCTTTATAGTTTTTCTCTATTTGATACTTCCATGATGACATTTGATTTCTTCCCTTCCTTTTCTTTATTACCCTGTATTTTTGTGGTAAGACTTCATCTGTTATTAATTTTGCTGTTTATAATACATTCTGTTTACTTCTGGTATATCACACAAATGTCTGTGAATAGTCTTGATTACTGTATTCATTTGTTTTATCAGACTTCTAACATTTTGGGTCTCATTGACTTTCTGTAATTTATTTATTTCATCGATATTAATATGTCTATTTATCTCTATTAAATTAAGCAACTTTTCCCTTAGATTTTTTTCTTCTAAACTAAGGGCACATTCTTTATTCTCTGATTCCTGCAGACATTCTACAGAAAGTTCCAGAACATCTTTGTGTGACATATTCTCTTCAGCTACATCCTTCATCATTATTTGCTCTTTCCTATAGGAGCTCATTGGCCTATCACTCCACTACATTAACTGCATCAGTGTTGCCACTGGTTCCTGTTCCCACCCTTGCTGTGCAACTCCAGCTGAACTTTTGTACTAGTTTCCTACTGAAAGATCCAGAGTATCTTCATGTGGCAACTGATCAGATCCCATTCCATCTCTTTCTCCCTAATTTGGGGACTCACTGTTCCATCATGTTGTAACATTACCAGAGCTGGATTTTCTACACTTAATCCTTCACTTTGCAGGCAATCCATTACTTCAGTTTCTATTTCTTTAACTTCTCTATTACTAATCCTCTTTTCTACTTTCCCCCATTGTTTTCTTACTTTTTGTGTTGTGAAATTTTCCATATTCAGATCAGATGCCTTTGCCTGTATTTCTCTTCAAATATTTTTGGTGCTGCTTTTTTGTATTAATTAGTTTTTGCTTTCTCCTTTGCATAAATATTTACACCTTATTAAATCTCTTTTTCTTTCCCACATCCATATTTCTTCTTCAGATGTCTCCTGCTCCATATGTTTCTCATTACTTTGGAGACTCATTGTTCCATTATGCTGTGACATGACCTGTGTTAGACTTTCTACACTTAATCCTTCACTTTGCAAGTATTCCATACTTCACCTTCTATTTAACTTCTACTTTACTAATTGCCTGTTCTATGTTCCCCCTTTATGATTGTATTTTTATGCATTGTGAAATTTTCCATTGTCTGGTGCCTTTGCATATATTTCTTGTCAAATAACTTTGGAGCTGCTCTTTTTGTATTGATTAGTTTGGCTTTCTCCTTTGCATAAATATTATACCATATCTTTTTCATGTCCATTTTTCTTTTTTATACCTTTCAAAAATCTCTAGGTTTTGCTCTCTATATTTTCAGACTTTCTCAGTCGAAGGAGGATCACTAATATGGAATATTTCAGATGTTGTTTTAACTGAGATGCAAATACAACTATTAAACAAGGGTTTGTTCTTTATTCCAGCTATTAACAGTAATATCTGTGATACCATTTTAGATGTCAAGTTGTTTACATGATACATCATGTTGAAACTTTTGTTTAATTTGAATCAACAGATGGCCGCTACATTAAAAAAAAAACACTTCTTATGTTCTGAACCTTCATCCCTTGCTGGAAACTTTTTCTAAGTCCTGTGAGATGGATCTAATTCAGTACAGGGATGGTATTAGATCAATGCATAATAATTTTAAAAATTTGCCCAAGCAGGAATATATTGTACTTCAGGACTTACAGGATTTCTATCAGACTGGCTGACAAAGGTGGGGCCATCTTTGTTTTTTACAGAGACATATATGTTTTTCTTTTTCCAGTAAATATCTTTATTAAATTATCACATATGATATAGGCAATCTTACATTTATATAAATGAAAAACAAACAACATTGGCACAACTTTAGTCGCAAACATTATGCATCACAGACACCATTGAAACAACTGTAGTTGCAGACATTATACATCACTTATAAACCATCCAGTCATTGGCAGTTAAGCATCATATGGCTCATTCAAATCCAGCCTCTCAAACCTCATTCCTTCTCTGCATATATTGTTCCTACAATTCCTATTTTTCCTATGTAGTTTTCCCTTCCCTTTTCTAAATATTCCAATTCAAGTTGTTTTATCTCTGCTATATACACTACTTCTAGTAAAGTTGGTCTAAACTTTGATTTCCATTTTCTAGTAATTGCTTTTTTGACAGCCACCATAATTAGACTCTGCACGGGCTTACTATGTGTAGGGAATTCTGATTTTGTATCATAGCACAAAAATTAATCTTTCCAGTCAATCCAACCTGCTCACCCAGCATCTCTGACACGATGGTCTGCAGGGAATCCCTAAAGTCTGCAGCTCACTACACTCCCAAAAAATATCTTCCCATCCACCTCTTTTCTGCCCATCACACCTCCAACATTTGCTATCCACCTGAGGAAAAATTCTTTGGAGTCTACTTGGGGTATAAAAATACCCATGCAAACACTTCCAGGCAAAGAGCCTAAATCTTTTAGACTTTGATGCATATTTGGGAGATACTGCCTCTTTAGGACTTGTTTATCCAACCTCTCTTCTCAATCCTTTGTAAGCTTCTTTGATTGATTCTTATATTTATCATGCTATATTTTATATGCTGTACTAATTATTCCTTTTTTAATAGCAGATTCTGTTCTAGAGTCTATTAAAAACTCTGCCAGTGCTGGTCTTTTAATTTAAGAGCCTCTACTTCTTTCTCTTTGCTTATACTCTGATATCAACCATTGATAGGGAAGGCAATCTCTAACCTGCAGTCCAAATACATTCTTGGCCTCTTCTTATTGTGTTACCTTTCCCTTTCTAGTTATTTTCTCCCAATACCTTGGTTCCTTTGCCAGTTTTCTCCAATAAATTCCAGCCCCCTCTTGCCTATTATCTGTATCCCTAACCACTGTCATCTCTATCAGTAGAATCTCTTTTCTCCATTCTCGTGCTGGTTTACTTCTTAGAACACTCCCTGCTATTTTATGACTATTATACTCTATATGTTTTTTGCTATGCTCCTTAAGAGTCTGTATCCAAAATCCCAATCTCTCCTTATTTCTTGAGGTTTCCCCTGTATCATCATCATTCCTTTTCACTTTGAATTATAATTTTCTGCTTGTACTATGTATAAGAACCTTAACAGTGTTGCTCTAAAATACTCCCTCAAATTGGGTAACCTTAGTCTGCCTTGTTCTATTAGAAGAATCAGTTTATCCTACTTGCCCCTTGATGTCTTCCATTCCCAGATAAAATCCTTCAACTCTTTTTTAACTGCTATCTACAGCTTCTCCTCTGGTTGATAAAAATATGTCTGACCTGTGTATAAGACTAAAGGGACTAAAAACATTTTAATTGCTTGTATGTTAGTATCCATATCCATATAACAAACCTTCTAGTTTCTCAATTTTTGTATTATCTTCTGTTTAGTCTCTTTCCACATATTCTTAGCTTCCAAAACAGAGTAATTTCTAATCCATATTCCTAAATACTTCATTTTATCATGTCCCCATAAGTATGCATATCGTTGGACCAATTCCTCTGTGGGTACATAATTTACCACTATTAACTTTATTTTAGCTTCATTAATTTTGTATCCCAAGAAGATTTGAAACTGTCTTAAAATATTCCACAACACTGTAATGGCTCTTTCTGGTTTTGTCATCTATAAAATAATATCATCTGCAAATAGAGCCAGCTTTTCCTGACTACCATACCAATTATATCCTTGAATTTCTGAATCCCTTATTTTCTTTGTCAATGGTTCTAAATATAATGCAAACAACAAAGGGAAAAGAGGACACCCCTCCCTGGTTCCTCTACTCAAGCATAAGTTATCAGAGAGGACTCCTCTTCTTCTTCTTCTTCTTTTGGCTTTTTCCCGGTTAGGGGTCACCACAGCGGATCACCTTGTCCGCACATTGAATGGCAGTGGAGTTTTATGGTGTCGAGTTGCCAGCCCGGCGCCCAACCTTCCACAGAAGGCACACTCACATGCACACCTAGGGCCAATTTAGAGTGTCCAATCCACCTGCAGCATGTCTTTGGGATGTGGGAGGAAACCGGAGCACCCGGAGGAAACCCACGCGACCACAGGGAGGACATGCAGACTCCGCACAGAAGGCACCCCAGCCAAGGATCGAACCAGAGAGCCTCTTGCTGTGAGGCAGCAATGCTAACCACTGCACCACCGTGGCCGCCCTAAGTTATCAGAGAGGACTCCACCCACTTTAATTTTCACCTCCGATTTCATCATATATACTCCTAATCAGCCTTATAATTGTATCAGGGAAAGCAAATGCTTCCATTACCCTGCTTATGAAGTCCCAGTCTACTCTGTCAAATGCTTTCTCTGCATCAAGACCCACCAATAACAGTAGCATTTTCTTACATTCTGCCTCCCTCTGGATCATCAATGTTCTGTTAATATTGTCAAACATTTGTCTCCCCTCCACAAAACCACACTGATCCATATCTATAAAGTTTTGGTATCACTTTTGCCATTCTTTTAGCCATTATATACATAAACGCTTTGTAATCATGGTTTAGTATTGAAATGGGCTTGTATGAATCTGGATCTGATGGATCTTTACCCTTTTAAGGTATTACCATTACCACCACTTTCTTTCAGGATGTTGGTACTTCTCCTCCTCTTAAAATACTATCAAACAAAACATTCCAGATTGTTATTACTTTTTCCCCTCCTATCTTTCAAACTTCCACAGGAATACCATTTATTCTTGGAGACTTTCCTGTAGATTGGTTATACATAGCCATTTTTATCTTGTCTCTTCCTATCCTGTTTGTAATTGAACCCCATCTGCCTCTAACCTTGGCATATTTAATTCTTCCATAAATATTTCCATTTGTATATTTTCTTGATTTCCATATTTCTCTGCTTTATATAAACTTCCATAAACTTTCCGAAATATTTCTAATACTTCCACAGGATCTCTTGATATCTTCCTTGTTATAGGCTCCCTAAGCTTAGTAACAGCCCTTTCTACTTTCTGTTCCCTGAGTCATTGTGCTAAAAATGTTTGTGCTCCAGAATCATTACCAAAAAATGGTTGCTTAACAGCAATCTTTATAAACGCGTGCATATTATTGAGGTAATCCCTTATTTTCTGTTTTGCATTCTACAGTTGCTCTTTTTCTTGTTCTGAGAGATTACTCCTATTTTGCAATACTTTAACATTTGTCAGTCCATCTAAATAATTCTTGTTACTTCTAAACCATAATCCCTTTCCTTTATTTCCACCATAGTTTTATCCCACTCCCTAGCTATATTTTCAGAAGAAATTTCTATCTTTTCTAGTAGCTCCTGAATTAATTCCAAAACCCATTCCTTAAATTCCTCTCTTTTCAACCGATAGGTGTGAAAATGCCAGTGTGTCCTTTTTATTTCATTACCTTGTATTTTTATTTTAGTTATTATTGGCGCATGATCTGAAATAGTTATTTGGGTGCATTTCCAGACCTTCAATTAAATGGACATGTTCCTGTGAGATATAAATTTCATCTAGCCTAGCCCAGTTTTTGTATCTTGGAGAATAATATGTAAATTCCCTCCGAACTCCTAGTGCTGAATGCACATCTTCCATGACAAACATTTTCATAGATTTCTTTAAAAATCTACCCTCCTTTGTTATATTTTCCCTTCTAGGCCCCCCAGACACATCATCACTGTTGCAAAGCAAATTCCAGTCTCCACCTATAAGTAATATTCCTTGCTTAAAGCTGATTATTTCTCCCAGAATTTTCTTAAGCTCCATTATAGCAGTTTTAGGTGGAATATAAATGTATGCCAGTGTAATCCTCATCCCTTGCCAGTAGCCCCTTAGTACTATATATCTTCCATTATTATATTTTTTTTCCTCTTCTGTCACTATTGGTGATCCTCTTGCAATTAATATAAGTACTCATCTTTTCCTTTGCCCCAGATATTCTGCTGAATAACCATCTTGACAACCTCTCTTTATCAAATTCACATGCTCAGTTCTTTCCAGGTGTGTCTCCTGTAACATAACTATTTGCATTCTACATTTTAGTATAGTTCACTACTCTTTCTTTTTTATATTTATCTATAAGACCATTCAAATTGAAAGACATTACAGAAAGCATAATTTTCTTATATAGTTATTATTACCACCTTTTATATATAACTGCTGTTTTGTTAAATGTCTAGTTCCAACTTTTATGTTACATGCATATACTGTTCGGCCGGTTGGTCTTTTATACAGTTGTTTCTTGTCATATCCATTTGAGCTTATGCCACATCTTACATAACTTTTTGTTTACTTGAAAGCCCTCAAACAGAACTAACAAAACTCCCAAATCCCCCTAAACCCTATCAACTTAATAACACACAGAAATATGTACATCTTCAAATATTGAAGTTTTTGCTTCCTAATAAGAACAAAAGTTCTAAGTTGATAGCCACACAAACAGGCTAGAGTTAACCAAAAGAAAGGTTAGTCATGTTAAGATGCATGGCGCAGCCTGTGCTATTAGTAAGTGTTATTTGATTTTGTCTATCTTTTATAGGTCTCCCAGCTGAGAAACACTTGAATGCTTTCATTAAATAAATAATAAATTACAAAGTAATTTTATTCCACCCTTTCAGGAATGAAAATATTCAACAATTATATCATATGTTAAATTATGCAATTGAAAATGAATATTATAATTTTATGAAGAAAGAAAAGGAATATAATATAAGCAAACAAGAATGGATATGTTTAAAAGAATTGTGTGATAACTGTGAGCTGGTATTTAAACCAGCGGATAAAGGAGGAAAGTTGGTTATTATGAATTATAAGCAGTATTGGGATATGTGTGATCGACATTTAAGTAATGAAATTGTATATAAGAAAATACATAAGGATGTATACGAGAAAGCTTTATGTGAGTTTGATGAACTTATATCAAAAGGTGTTAGGTTGAAATATTTTACAACTGTTGACAAGGAAAGAAAACTTTGTAGAAAAGGATGCACTATGGCAAAGTTTTTCTGTTTGCCTAAAATTCATAAAAATATAACTACCTCACCTTGGAGACCAATAGTTTCAGCTTGCAATTATTTTACAAACACTTTAGCCAATTTTTTACATGGCTATTTTGTGAATGAGGTTGTAAAGCTACCATCTTATATAAAAGACTCATTTGACTTCCTGGAAAAATTAAAAGGGATAGAATGGGAAAAAGACATGTACTTTATAGTAATAGATGTGGTGAGTCTTTATACAAATAACAAACATAGTTATGGATTAGAGGCCCGGGAATTTTTTCTAGGGAACAATCCTAGAACTGAGTATATTAAAGAACTTACTTTATTTTGTCTAGAGAACAACATGTTTGAATTTGATAAAATGTTATATAAACAGATGCAGGGAACAGCAATGGGGGGGGGGTGGCATTTGCCCCCATGTATGCTAATCTCTTTATGGGATATTATGAAAATGTATATGTATATCGTAATAATTTTTATAGAAGACATGTATTGAAAAATTATAGATTTATAGATACTCTTATTTTTATGTGTAAAGGTGGGTTTGATAAAGTGGAAGAATCTGTAAAGGATCTGGAAAAGAATAGGTTTGACCTGAGTTTTGATGGTTTACAAAAAGGGACTAAGGTTAACTTTTTGGATGTTCACTTGGAAGGTAAGGATGGGGAATGGATAAAAACGAAAGTCCATAGAAAATTTGAAACACAGGATCATATTTTATTTGGAACAAGTTGTTATCCCACACATACTATTAACTCAATTCCATATGGGGAATTTATGAGGGTTAGTAGGTTATGTAATAATGTGGAAGATGTAAATAATGAAATAACAAATGTGACAGAAATGTTTTATAGGAGAGGATATAGTGTAGAACAAATAAATAAAGGACTGGAGAAACTTAGGGTAAATAATTATAAGAATGGGAATAATAATACAAATATTAAAAACAAACCTTAAGGAAGATAAGGAATATATATTTTATATCTAAATATTCACCTTTTTTTCTGAAAAGTTAGAGGGTATAGTGATATATTATTGGCAGATGATAGAAAGAGAAGATCAGGTGTTAAAAGACTTGAATTTAAATTTTACTTATAGTAGTGGTAGAAGTATAAGGGATTTATTGGTACATAGTACTTTGAGAAGACCAGAAAATTTGGATTTGAAGGATATAACAGAAAAAGGTACCTTTTCATGTGGGAACTGTGCAGTATGCCAATATATTGTTAGAACTTTTTCTAAAATTAATGGTAGAAAATATCAGGAATATGTTAATTTTAGATGTAATACTGCAGGTATAATATATGGGCTATGGTGCCCATGCAACAAATATTATATAGGTGAAAGTAAGAGGAAATTTTCAGTGAGACTTATAGAAAATGTGAGGGATATAAAAAAAGGTAGGTTAGTTAACCCAGTGGTGGAACATTGTCATAAATTCCATGAGGGCAATCCTCAGGGTTTACAAGCAACAATATTGGAACAGTGTAAGGAAGGTTTTTTAACACCGGAGGGGTTGAAATATGAATTAAGGTAAAACTAATCTTTGTTTATTTTAAAATATGATACTGTATGTCCAAAAGGTTTAAACAAGAAGTGTAACTGGAAAAGTTTTTAATGATATGTCTTTAAGATGCAATTAAAAATAATTGAAAGATTGTAGGGTGTGTTTTTATTAAATTATATAAAAGGAAAATGTATTTGTGATAAACAATGTACTCTGAAAAGGCTGTGAAAGCTGAGGCACTAGAGAAGTTATCCTGTGGATTTTATACTGCTTTATTGTGCTACAGTTTTGCTATTGCTGCTTTTTATTAAAAGAAAAAAGAAGGAAGAAAGACTCCTGATAATTTATTGTGTTATTGGTGGAGTGGATTTACTGGTCTGACGTTTTGTGGTAAAAGACTGTTGCTTGTTCTTTTTAGTGTGGTTTACACTTTCATTAAATATGGTCCCTCCAAGCCATTTAGCTTTATCAAATTGTCTTCTAGTGACATGCAAATCAAACACAACACTGCTAAGGATACTTTGTCAACCAGAAAAATATCTTATAATGTTCAGTATTCTTTTTAATTTACTGGCTTTATAATAAACTTGTTACTGGATAACACCTAGGGTCTTAACCTAATTATTTCCCTATGCAAGCATGGGAAAAAGCACATTGAGTTTACTTTTGTCATACTCTCTTAACCAGACCTTTCCTCTCTTTCCCCTTCTCTTCTCCTCTTTTTTTACATTGCAGTGCCTACATTTCTTAAAAATGAACAGAGAAGAAGGGAGAAAAAAACAAAAAACAAAAACAAACAAAAAAAAAAAACAAAATAAAAGCACCTGTTTATATTAGTATCCCCATTGCATTTAAAAAAAACTGAGAAAACTATACTTTAAGTCTATAAAAGTATAGCTACCACACCGCTAGATCCACTCCCTGAATAAACGTAGTAATAACAGCCAAAAACAAGGATCGGGAGTGCGTTAAGGCTTAACGCACTCCCGATCCTTGTTTTTGGCTGTTTATACTTTGTCTAATTGATTTTTCCTTCTCTTTAAAGCATTCTCAACTGGGAAAACCCCTGATTGCTTTCAGAGAACATTATGTCCTAGCCAATTTCTCTTTGCTTTTTCCCTCAGCCAATACCTTCCATCAGACTGTCTCCAGTTTCTCTTTATCAGATTGTCTCCATGGAGACATGAGAACCAGATAGCCTCTTTCTCTTTATCAGATTGTTTCAATGGAAACATGAAGACCAGCTGCAGAATTGCTACTAAGTATGCATGCATTTGCTAGAAAAAAGCCTCATAATATTCAGCATTTTTTTTCATTTACTTGCTCTCTCTTAAAACTAATCAATCTAAGGTCCTTAATCCAGTCATTTCCCCATGCAAGATTGAGAAAAAGCAGATTAATTTTAACTTTGTCATGCCTTTTTAACCAGGCTGTTTTTTTTACATTGCATTGCCTATATTTCTCAAAACTGTACAAGAAGAACAAGAGAAGAGGGGAGAAAAAGAAAAAAAAACAGCACCTGTTTGTAGTCTCCACTACATTTAAAAATAGCATGCAAAGAAAATCATACATCACAGATACAATACTATTAAGAAAAGAACGTTTTCTTTACTTACAGTTAGCTTTCTCCCCTCCCAAAAGCATTTTTCTGAACATTAATGACATGAACTAGGGCATATACTTTAGAGACCCCCACAAGCCCAACAAATTTTGAAAAAGTCCAATATTTCTAGATTTTCTTGTTTTGTCATATTTCACAAATATAATTATTGCATTGTAATCCCACAGTAAGTTACTGGTTTTATTACTGTTCTTCTCCATCATTCAAATCCTGCCTCTGCTTCATTTCCAACGTACTCTCAATTCTGCTAGTCAACTTTTGTGCTCCCTTCCTTCTCTCCAACATTTTCTGTTGAAATACCGGAAAATGTTTCACAGGTAGTCTCTCGGTGGTCTTTATTACCAGAAGAACAAGAAGCAGAATCTCCTTCTGTTTCACAGCTCAGTTTTTGTTGGGCAAACTTTTGTATTTCCTCCTTAGCATGCACTTCATAAAAAAATGATTTTTCCCTTCAGGGAAGAATACCTTAAAGACAGCTGGATACAGCAGTTTGAATTCCACACCTGCATATTGATATGCCCTGAATAGTGGAATGAATTTACTCCTCTTCTGCCTGATGTACAATGAGTAATCATTCTCCACAAGCACTCTGCTGTCTCCCACTTTTAGTATTCTGTCCTTCTGCCACAGTTTTGTCAAAATCAACTCCTTCTGCTGGTAGGATTGCATCTTTACTATTAAAGGTCTAGGTTACTTTCTTATAGCTAGGTTTGGAGCATACACATGATGTGCCCTTTCAACTAACAACTCCTGCTGTGGAATACCAGTCCAGTTGCTTGTTTTTACTTTCATAAGATTAATGTAGTCTGTTCCTTCCAGCTTCTCTGGTACAGCTAAAAATCTCAGGTTTTCCTACATGCTCTGTCTTCTAATTCTATTATTTTTTGAAACATCACTTCCTGAGCAGTTTCATATTTAGCCAGCCTTTTCTTCATTTTGATCTCTGATTTTTGCAGCTTTATCATCTCATTTGAATATCTGTTTAAAGCTTTTACAATTTTTTCCAGCCTTTTGTTGTTTGTGTTGATATAGTTCATCAGTGTTTTGTTTGTTTTAAGCAGGTCTGTATGCGGTTGTCTTATATCTTCCTGTAGGTAACTGGAAATCATGCCTGAAGGTTGCATTGCTTTTTGCTGAACAGCTGCAGAAGTTTCCCCAGTCAGTGTTTTTTCTTCACTTTTTGTAGCTGAGTTTTCCAGGTCTTCTGTATTTCTTTATTCCTGGCATCCAGGCAGTGCACTTACTATCCAGTCACTGAAATTTACCCATAAACATAAGTCTACTAGCCTTCTCTACTGAGTTTCTGTTTTTACATTGGGATAGCTAGAAACATGATGTTACTCAATGTGCAGCCATCTTGGATGCCCCTACAGAGACATGTATGTTAATAAAATGTTAGATCTAGTATCTGATGGTACCATATATAAAGAACTGCAACGAAATACATTGATAGAATTATATCTAATTTAAGGAGGAATGACCTATATGACAGTTTTATGGCTCACAATATTACACCTGATTTATATGAATTTTTGTCAGTAGAGCATCCTGTAATACCTATTGCCCAAAATACACAAACATTCGACTGACCATCCCCTGAGGCCTATAGTCTCGGGAAGTGGTTGGCTTACTGAGCCTCTGTCGATTTATGATGAAAAACAGTTGAAACCTATACTTAAACTATCCCTTACAGTTTTATATGATACAAAAGATTTTTTAACTTCTATATATGGCTATTTGTCCGATATGAGTTAACAAGAGAGGTTTCATTTTGTCTCTCTAGATGTGAATTCTTTATTTTCTACTATTTCTAATGACTAAGGTCTTGAATTTGTATATAAATATTTGAGGAAACATAGCAATTATACATCTGGAATTATATATAACATCATTAGCCTTTTAGAATTAATTATAGAGAATAACATCTTTGTGTTTAAAGATCAATACTATATACAAACATCAGGAGTGGCTATGGGTACTCCCTTTGCCAACTCATATGCAGCTCTAGCAAGAACATATTGGGAGGAAGAGTATGTCTTGAATCATTCTATCTTTAATCACTGTATTACTTATTATAAGCGATTTGTTTATGACATTTATGTCATATGAACTGGCATCCCTGAAATATTCAATGATTTTTTTTTTGTTCTTTGCATTTGACCACCCCTTTTTTGCATTTTTCACTGGAATATTCATATGATAAAATTACTTTTTTTTGGATGTGAAATTAGCAAGAGGAGAAGATGGATTTATTACCAGCCAACTTAATAGAAAGTCCTGTAGCAAAAATACACTCATTGAGAGAACCAGTATGCACCCTGGATATACTTTTTAAAATATTGTGAAGGGCCAAGCCATATGGATGCCTATATTAACTAGTGATGATAGAATGTTCAAAGGTATGTTAATGTTTTTTAAGGATGAATTAGTAGCTAGAAAATACAAGGCTAGAGATTATGTAAATAGTTTGAGTTTTGAAGGGGCTGATATGCATAATAAGGGTATATTTATTTTTCAGATAGAATTAATAATGTGCAACCATCTTTAAATAATTTTTGTACTGACCCAATTCATAATAGTGCTAGGTTATGTTTGACTTTCTCTTCTAATATAGCTAACATCTGTGATATTATGAAAAGAAATTGGCATATTTTAACATTGGATGAAAGGATAAAAGAATTGGTAGGTAGTACACCTTCCTTTAGTTTCAAGAAATGTACATCATTGAAATGTATGCTTTGCTATGATCAGAATAACACCAAAATAGTTCATTCTTGTAGGGAAGGGACTATTAGCTCTAGATCATGCTCAGTCTGCTCTTATATTGAGAATGGAAATATTTTCAGACATCCTACTACCAGTAAAGAATATAAGGTTTCTTTGCATGCAGACTGTGCTAGTATTAATTTTGTTTATTTGGCAGGGTGTATCTTTAAGAGAAAGAATACAAGAGCGTATAAGTGAAATATGCAGAAATGTACAAACTAATGCTTTAGCTAGATATGTCAATATGAATGATAACTGCATTTATTTTTCAAGTAATACAATTTATACTTATAGACAAACGGCTAGGAAATATTAATAATAGGACCGAAACAGCCAATGTTACATGAATCAATACATTACAATCAGATAAAGGATTTGGCATTCATTATACTGTGTCTTTAATACCTATCTTAAAATCTAGTTGCTTACGTAAATGGAATCTTATTGGCTACTTAGTTTTAAATTGCATTTAAAGTTGTTACAATGTATCATTTTGTATGGTCTGAAGAAGCATCTTTACTCGATGTGAAACAGCTAACCATTTTATTAATCTGAGGCCTTTTAACATTGCTTTGGTATGTATCTTTTGTAAAATGTTTTATTAAACGTTTCAGAGTTTTATATCATATTAGCTGTGGTCTGACCTGCATTTTTTTATACTGTTGGACTTCATGAGTTACAAAGCCATGTTTTAGTGACTGCTAAAGCTTCCTGAGTAATTCTTTGGAGGTGTGCCATGTTGTCAGATATAAAATGAGTGTGGAATCATCTACGTACTGTATTAGGGAGGCCTATTGTGTGGATATGTAGAGTATATTGGTAAGAATGTTAAAGAGGAGGAGAGCAAAAATAAAGCCTTGTGCTACACCAGTGGGGACTGAGAGATATAGAGGGAGGGTGGAGTGCCATTATACTGACTGATGCCTATTGGATAGGTAGCTTTTGAACCACAGAATGGTGAGCTGAGAGAGACTTGAGACATTTGAAGTAGAAGTTTGATACGACAAACTGTGTCATAAGCTTTATACAAGTCAAGAAATAAGGAGAAAACTAGTTTGCTGTATCTCTAGCATTACTGATTGCATCTATATAGGTTAGATGTGCAGTGTGAGTACCATGGGAAGCATGGAAACCATGTTGTGTGGGGGATAGGAATTATTTTTGCAGGAGACAGTTCAGTAATTGTTTTTGAGAATATTTTTCAAGTATTTTGGAGGGGAGATACGATTGCTATGTGCCTAGAGTTACTAATGTCTGTTGAATTTCTACCTTTGTGCAATAGGATAATGTGTGACTTTTTTCCAAGACAGGGAATGTGGGATTTCTGGATTGATCTATTTATTAAGGATTGAGACAGTATATGCAATGCTGTTGGCTGCTATTTTATGGTTTTCACATGGAATGTTATTAGCCGAAGTAGAGCATGGTTTGAGTTTGTTGAAGGGTAGTATTATATAAGATGTGGGCACAGGTTTGAAGGTGAAAGTAGATTTGGTGATATGTGGCTGTTAGGCAGAGCTAGGATTAGATGTTGGGGAATTCTTGGTCAGAGATACTATACTGTCTATGAAATAAGATTTGAATTGCATTGCAGTTTTGAGTGGTGGGTTATTGGAAGAGTGGTTAGGATTGAATTTGTGGCTGTGATGCAAAATTTCTTTGATGGCTTTCCAGAAATTTTTGGGGTTGTGTTTTACTACTATTCTGAAAGTTATTATACTGTAGCTTTTTGTCTTCATTTGTTTGCGTTTTAGTAAGATTGCGAAACATTCTGAAATTTTCAAGATGTTGTTCATAGTTCATAGGTTCATTGGTTAGTACTAGGCTAATTAACCTTGTGGGCCCTTTTTTAAGCCTAGCCAATTACCCCATGTGAGAATCAAACCCTGTACCTTGTGTCTGTAAGGTGAACACCTTATCTTTATGCCAACATCCAAACCCATTAGTGTTTTATATTTTTTATACTTTATCCACTCTTTTCATGCTTTTTCTCTATCCTGCAGTAGCATTCTACTCTTTCTGGATAGCCATTGCATTATTTGTTTTAGTGTCTTCCTCCTAGAAGGTGCAAGGCTACTTAGGTTATTCAGGGAAGTTGTACTGAATTCATTTACACCATCATCTAATGGGAGGATTTTTAGGAATTTCCAAATAATAGGAGATAGGGTAGCAATGAACATTTTTGGGTTAAACTTGGAAAGATTGCATGTTGTTTTATAAACATGCTGTTTAAGTAGATATGTGAGGTTTCTGGCCATACACTGTATATTGGGAGATGATCACTGAGCTATAGTCTGACATTGTACCTGTGATGGTGTATTTGGCAGGGTCTTACACTAAGATCCAGTCTAATAGAGAATTTGATTTCTTGCTATAATGTGTGGGGCTATTAAATAGTTGTTTGAAACCATATAAATTCATGCTAGATGTAGAGTAGTTAGAATTTATGTACAACCTAGTAGTATTTTTCAGGTGGAATTCTTATGAGTATCCAATGCAGGATATCTTCCAGTATGGCTGTTTTGTCACCAGGAGGGATATAAAGGACAGTAATATGTTTGTTTTAATTCTTTATTTTGAGGAAATAAATAGAAACTTTGTTGAACTGAATTTTGGTATTGGTTTAGTGTACAAGGAAATTGTGGCAGTTGTTGGGAAATATTAAAGCACTTTTCCTCTTTATACACTCATTATAGATGATATAGCTGGGAGATGCAATGTCAGAGTCGTTTATGATGGGTTTAAGGCAAGTTTCAGATACAGCACGAATATCAGGCTTATATTGGGTAATCCAGGCATGTAGTTCAGCAGTTTTATTTTTTATGCTTCTAACATTTATGGCACTAAAAGTTAGATAACTCATGATGGCGGTTGACTGTTGTGAGAGTAGAGTAGTGTGTGGCAGAGAATTGTCTTGATGTTCATTGTGATGTGTGGGGGCCAGGATTACTGCGAATGTCTCCTCCTAGAAGGATTTTAATATATTAGGGAATATCTGATACTTGTTTTTTGGAGAGGATTTTTTGTTTTGGGTTGAGATGAAATGGATTTAATCAGTCTGTATTTGAAGTAAAGGTGAGGGGTGCCATTATAATGGTTTAGTGCAATGTGTGGAGAGTGTAGGGAGGAAGTATAAATAGGTGGTTGGAACAGAGATGGAGGGATGTTGAGAGTTATTGTAGGCCATGGTAGGAAGAGAGAAGCCCAGTAACAGGAGAACAATGAAAGGTAGATGATATATTATAAACTGACACAGAGGGGAGACTGGAAGTGCCGGAAGTAACTTGGGCTGTATCTGGAGAAGTAGTAGTGGTTTCTGCAGACTTACCTCCACCTGTCCTTTTGACGAGTTAGAACTGTCAACTTGTTGAGATTTGGGTGGGTCATAAGACGAAGGGCGGTGCAGAAGGTAATGGTGGTCAGTCATCATCTGATGATTTTTGTTGTGCGAATGATAACTTCTCTAACTGTTGTACATACCCCAAGAATGGGAGTTTTCATCTGCACCTCATTTTAAAGTATTAATTGTTCTATTGGCTGTCTGCAGCTGTGACTTCAGCCTAGTCCAGTTATATTTTAAACTTCTTACTACAAATTAATTTTCTTTATTTTTAGATTCTTCTTGCCAGACATTAAAAGCTAACCAACAAGAGACTGGTACCCTGTTACCCTTCTGTTTCTACTTATTTTTTTGATTTTTTAAACTTTTCTTACCAAAAGAACCTTTTTGTAGAAAATTTAAAGCTCTATCATTTTTCATGAGCTCAGACCATTATACCAAATATTTACAACTGTCTCTACCATACTTGTATACCTGCCTGGAGTTCCATTCTCTGGCTCCATAAAACCAATTGTACTGGTGCCCATTATAAAAACCCACTCTCATACTATAATTAGGGTCACTCATATACCCAATGAAAGAATCTTCCATTCCTTTTTCTTTATATTTTATTAGAATCTGCTTTCACTCCTAAGAAGGCTTTTCCAAAAAACCCTTCTACATGCTGTCACCTGGGAAAAGCGGTGTTTCAAATCATTCTACTTTAGGGCATTTCTGGCCCTTTTATTTTGATGAAAACCATATTAGCATCCTAGTGTACAGAAGCAGGTTAGTTAAAAGTGATCACACAGACCTCAATTTTCCTCTCCTCATACAATTTACCTGCTCACATCAACACTAGTGAAGAACATTTTAGTAAAGCTTACCTGTAGAGACTTTAATCTCTGCTGAGATTTAAAATTGCATACTGTCATACCATAAACTGGCCTGTCAGAAAACCTATATCTCTTTAGGAGCCAGTGGCAATTTCTAATGCAATAGCACACAATTGGCTCAAAACTCTGAATAGCATAGCACCAAACTGTTAAGGTATCAAATAACTTTTACACGAGGTAGTTAAGCAGAGAATAACAATCTACTTTATTGCACAAAAAGACACATATGTGGGAGACTAGAGCAGCATAATCATGTCTCCTTGAACTAGAAGAATCATCTCATGTTACTCACGTTTTCTCTTTAAAAGCAACATTATTGTTACAATTATAAAACTGCCATGACCAATTAGAAATCAACACTGCAGTATTAATTTTGCTAACTAAGATCTCATGACTGCTTATTTATGGCATTTCATATTAGGCACGAGTTCCATGATAGAACATTCTACTCAGAACAAATCTAATACTTTTCTAACCCTGCCAGCACTTGCTAATATTAGGCAGGAAGCAAGCTAACAGATGCCTACTGAAGGAATTTCTGAATACTTCATTCTGCTTGTGAAGCCATATTAGAAATTAAATGCTCACACAAACCTTTTCCCTTCTTTGTACTTCTCATCCTTCGCAACATGAAGAGGGCATGAGTTAAAAAGGAATTTATTACATATATACCCAGAAAAGGGAGATTCAGGTGGGGGGCCAAGTTTTGGTTCTACCTCCCACAACCGGAAACTAATTCCTGGCTAAATAGGAAGGACCCTATGAAAAAATTGAATGGATAAATGAGGTTAACTGTATTCTAGAGCCGTGGAGGTAGGCAGGCACAAGTAAATGAGACAGATACAGTAACTGAGGTCAGGGACCCTAAACAGGAGAAACAAATGCTAGCCATTCCTAATATGATGATAGACAAAACCTTCTCAAAATCTCAAAAGTAGGTGTTTTAAGAGTTCCGTTTGAGGCACAAAAAAAGAAGTTATGTCTTACCATAACGTTCCATCTGTATTATTGATTCTTGTTCAGTCGTTACGCATGGGTATTGGTTCTGACCTCGGAACCGAGCCGGCCATTTTCCAAGCTCGTGTCAGCTTTATTCTCTTGAGCTAAACTCTTACCTGCAATCCCCCTCTCCCTGTTACCTCAGATTGAGTTTGCAAGTTAAAGAAGGTAGAGGCTACCTCTGGTCAAATAACCTAAGAGAACCAGATGGTGAGATTCACTAGAAGCCACAGGAGGGGGAAGGAGGGAGGGTTGAAATGACTGAATGAGGCTCAACAATACAGATGGAACGTTCTGGTAAGACATAACTTCTTTATTTGATATTGTTAATCCTCGTTCATTCTTTACGCATAGGACAGAGTCCCCAGTTACCTCTATTCCTGGGAGGCTGTCATGGAAGAACATTCCTGTGCACCATAGAACTGAAAGATGCTCTCCCCCTGGAGGCCAAGTCCAATTTGTAATGATTGATGAAGGTATGAGGTGTAGCCCAAGTTGCAGCTGCACAGATGTCATGTAAGGAAGCTCTGGTATGGAAGGCAGCATACGTTGCTACCAACCTTGTTGAATGAGCTTTCATGGAAGTAGGCAATGAAATATTGCGTTGTATATAAATGAAGGTCACACAGTCCTTCAACCATCTAGCTAATGTGACCTTAGCAACAGCAGATCCTAATCTAGGTCCAGAAAGGGCCAAAAATAACTGGTCAGATTTACAAAAGGGCCTAATCCTGTTTAAGTAAAAACAAATTTGCCTGTGGATATCTATGGGTATATAGACAATACTCTCCTCTGTTTGAATGATTGGGAAAGAAAACTGGCAATTCAATGGCTTGATTAATGGACATTTCAGAGATCACTTTAGGCAGAAAAGATGGATTAGTTCTCAGAGACACTCTATCTCTATGAGAAATCAAGTATGTACTCTTGATACATAGAGCTTGAAGTTCAGAAATACGTCTGGCAGAAGTAATGGTGACCAAAAACAAGGTTTTCCATGACAAATACTTGAGGTTGCAAGAAGACGCAGGTTCGAAAGGTGGCATTGTCAGAGCTTGTAGAACTAATGATAAATCCCATGATTGAATAGGTTCTCTAAAAGGTGGCTTCAGATGATTTACAACTTTTATGAAGGTCTTGCACAATTTGTGGGACATAAGAGAGGAATCATGGACACCCTCATTAAAATTAGAAATTGCAGCCAAATGAACTCTAATGGTAGAGGCCGGTAGACCCAATTGAAAAAGGTCGGCCAGATAGTCTAGTATTATCGACACTGGTGCTGAGAAGGGATCTACTTGTTTATCTTTCAGCCAACAGGTAAATCTTTTCCACTTGCTCAGATAAGTAATTCTAGTGGAAGACTTATGAGATGCAATGAGAATATCACGTACTGGTAAAGAAAGATCATTCTGCCTGGTAATCAAGGGAATTGGAGTAGCCAAGTCATGAGCTTCAGGCTGTTCAAGATGGGATGAATCAGGTTCTGTGGATGTAAGATCAATTCAGGGGTTGGATGGAGAATCCATGGTCAATCTAGAAGGTGAGGCCAAAGGAAGGGGAACCAAATCTGTCAAGGCCAATATGGTGCTATGAGGATCATCTTGCTCTTCAACCGATGGGCTTTCTTCAGAAACAGGGGAATGAGGGGAAAGGGTGGAAATGCATAAAGAAGACCCGAGGGCCAATTGTGGACTAGAGTGTCCCTGGGTGACTGTCCCAGAGGGTGAATCAGGGTGAAGTAGTTGCTGCATTTGTAGTTGGTCGGGGATGCAAAGAAGTCACAGCAAGGATGGCCCCAGTTGTGGAAGATCTCCACCACGATCAAGGGATTCAGGGACCACTCATGAGGTTGAAGAATGCACCTGCTGAGTCTGTCTGCAATCACGTTGGAACTCCCGGGAATGTGTGTTGCAAGAAGAAAATGGTTAGTAGCCATCGCCCATTGCCATATTCTCATGGCCTCTCAACAAAGGGGGTAAGATTTGGTTCCACCTTGCTTGTTGATGTACCAGACCACAGCCATGTTGTCTGATTGAGTCGCAATTGTCCCAGATGACAGCAGGGGATGGAATGCTTGCAATGCCAAAAGCACCGCCCTCAGCTCTGGAACGTTTATATGCAGATGGGCCTCCATTTCAGACCAAGTGCCTTGGACTGTCTGTCCTTGACATAGCCCCCCACCCCATCAGGGAGGCATCCGTGGTCACTGTGGCCTTGGGTTGCTGGGGGGAGAAGGGGCAAG
Organism: Protopterus annectens; assembly: GCF_019279795.1. NCBI lineage: Eukaryota > Metazoa > Chordata > Ceratodontiformes > Protopteridae > Protopterus > Protopterus annectens. The sequence continues at coordinate 783,091,995 of NC_056748.1, read as the reverse complement.
ACCATTGTGACAGATTTTGTGTCATCCACCAACTTAAATCCTGTTTGCACCTGTGGGTTACTCTAATCATGGCTGAAAGAGGATGCTGAAAAGGATATCATTGGGTAAGCAGTAGCCATTGTAGAAGCCTCATGAGAAACCTGGCCAGGGGAACAATGGTGATGGAGGCTGCCATGGAATCCAACAACTATAGAACCGAGTGAGCCGTGGATTTCTCCCTTGAAAGGATTGGAATCAGTTGTTGCCTTATCCTTAGAATTCTGTGCTCTGGAATAGCAGCTCTGCAGTTCCTTGTGTCCAAGATAACCCCTATGAATTCTGTCGACTGAGATGGGGTGAGACTGGATTTTTGCCAGTTTATGTTTATGCCTAGCCTTTGAGCAGTGAGGAGAGAGTATGCCAGGGCTTTTTCCAGTAGATTCCTGGTGGGGGTGGAAATGAGCCAGTCATCTAGGTATGGAAACACCTGGAATCCTTGAAGTCGCAAGTGAGCTGTGACAACTGCCATGCACTTTGTGAACATTCTGGGGGCTGTAGAGAGCCCAAAGGGCAGTACTCTGAACTGGTAGTGACTGGCTCCCACACAGAAGTGCAGAAATCTTCTTGATGGCCTGCAGCTGTGACTTCAGCCTAGTCCAGTTATATTTTAAACTTCTAACTACAAATTAATTTTCTTTATTTTTAGATTCTTCTTGCCAGACATTAAAAGACACTTTTATATGGTAGTACGCATCTTGAAGATCTATCGAGCACATCCATTCGTCTTTTTCCAACAGCGGGAGGATAGACTGTATTGTAACCATCCAGAATTTTTGTACTCTCACAAACTTGTTCAATACACTGAGATCCAAAATTGGTCTCCAGTCCCCGGTTTTCTTTGGCACCAAAAATAGTCTCGAGTAGAATCCGTATCCTATCTGGTCTGGAGGGACTATTTGGATGACTCTCTTTCTTAGCAGATTTTCTATCTCTAGTGCTGCTTCTTCCCTTTGACTGGGTGGAACATCAGGAAGGTTTCTTGAAGGGGCAGGACAAAGATTGAAGGGGATATGATGACCTCTTGTTATAATCCTTCGTACCCAAGAATCGGTGGTGATGATTAGCCAGGCAGAAGGGTACAAGGAGAAATGTCCCCCAACCACCTCCAGAGGAAAGGAGTTGGGCCGTTCTTCAGGAGCGCTGGTAGGATTGACCAGGGAAAGAATCCCTGGAACCCTGGTTACATGGACCCCCTCTGTCCCAAAAGGAGCATCTTCCCTGTGAGTTTCCCTCTTTGCCTCTAGGGGAGAACTCGGCCTGTGTGTCACGGAAAGGACCCTGAGATTTCTTGAACCATATCTTCCCACTCTTTTGGTTTCAGGAGAGGGGAAGAATAACGGACACCTACGGCAGAAAGGGTCTTACTGTCCTGTTCACATATGGCCAGTGTGCTTTTAACTTTGGGCCCAAACAATGAGGAGGCCTCAATGGGAGCGTTAAGAAAGGAAGCCTTAAAGGGTTCCGTGAAATTGCACAAGCGCATCCAGGAGTGTCGTCTCAAAACCGCAGCTGAACCCACTGCTTTAGCTGCTCCTTCTGATGCGTGAGATATCAGTTGCATAGAGGAGTTAGATATTGATTCAATGGTGGCCAGCTGAGAGGCCACTTTGTCACGGACCTCATCAGACACGGCACCAGCCAAGGTTTCAGAGAGCTCAAAAATCAGATCCCTTTGAAGCCTGGTAAAGTGTGCCATATAATTCAGTGACCTGAAAGTAAAGATCGCTAAAGCAAAGATACACTTCCCTATCCTGTCCAGGGCCTGGGACTCTTTGTTAGGTGAATGGACAGTCTGGCTTTCTTCTTCTGCCAGATTCTTTTTTGTTGTGGCTGTCACCACCAAAGCATCCACAGGAAGACCTTTGGACCAATGGGGATCTGAAGCAGGAGGGGGAAAAGTCTTATCTGCCCTCCGGAGAATAGCTTTGATGATATCAGGAGCCTTCCAAGCACGCTGCACGATAAGTCGGACAAGTTCATCGGCAGGTGGAGTAACCCAGGAGGTAGGGGGCCAGGTGCAAAAGGCCTGCAGGAACACAGATTCCTCAGAGGTCAGATTAGAGGACTGCCAGTCACCTCTCTGTTTCAGGATTTTGAGGATATCACCAAAGGATACCTCAGAGGGTGACCGGGGGGGATCCTTCCCCCTCATTGAAATCTGTGTCTTCAGTGAGGGACTCCTCCGTGGAGTCCATGTGCTGCCTATTACATGAACTTTTCCAGTGGACCTCCTCAGCATGAGAAGCTGGAGAACACAGCAGAAAAGGGGATTCCTGTGGGAATATATCCTGAGGCCCTTGCACCCGGTGTCCGCTAGGTGCAACTTGTGAAACCAGTGTACCAGGGGAGGGCGAAGGTATGTACAGTCCAGTATCACCAGCAGCAGCAACAGTCTTCTCCATCAGTTGGAAGGCTGGTCCACCTGAAAAGGAGTGCATGTCTAGGACAGGGGTCACCCTTCACCTAAGTGGCTCAGCCTGCCGACCTGGACTCCCTGGATGGCTGTGGAGCAGCAAACTATGCGTGTCACAACTAACATCCTGGGTCATAGCAAAACTTTCCTGCCATGAAGACAACTGCGGTTCCTTAGTGAGATCCATAAAGGGGACCGCAGAAGGGGAAGACTGTGCTATATCCATGGACTTCAAAGGCAATGAAGTAGGAGAATAAGAAGGAGTCTTTGGAGATGGGTGATCACCTCCCAAGGAAGGATAGTTCCTGAGGGGTGGGATACCTCTGGCCAAGAGCACCTGATCCACAAGACGCAACACATCATGTTCGGAAAGGCTTCTAGTGGACCTCACGGAGACTGAGGGAGAAAAAAGCCTGTCCACAGAAGAGGCAAACTCGATGCCCATCTCACCCATCTGCACAGAGGACAACGGTGCTGAGAGAGATTGGACTATGGGTGTCTGCACCGAAGAAGTCATTGGTGCCAAGGTCATGGTCTGCACCAACACAGGGATCGGTGCCGAAGTGGTTGTAGGTACCAAAGCTAGAACCGACAAAACTGGAGTCAACAATAAAGGCATCGGTTCCGAGGAAGATCTCGGAGCCAATGTGGGCAAGGTCTGCACCCATTGAATGGTCAGTGCCGATACAGTGGTAATAGTCTGAACAGAGGAGCCCCTAGGTGCCAATATAGTGAAGGTTGCAGGAGAAGATCACTAATGGAGCCAAAGGCCTTGGTGCCGAAGGTCTAGGCACCGAACGCATTGGGGCTGACTGAGTGAGTTCTGGAGCTGAAACTTTAGCCTTTTTAGGTTTTGGTTGGTGGGAGTCCCCAGCCGGAGATGAAGGCAAATATTTAGCCTTGGTAGGAACATCCAAGATTTTCTTATGGGCTCTAGGAGGGGTTGAGGCCTCCGACCCAGAAATAGCCTCTGAAAAGGGAGATTTAAGATGTCCCTTCAGTAACAGCTTGTTTTTCCTTTCCAACAAAGTTCTATTCGAAAAGTTCTCACAAATAGCACACGGTGGGTCAACAGACAAGTGGGACACCCCCAAACAATAAACGCACAAAGAGTGTGCATCAGAAGTAGGTAGTTTGTGTCCACAATCAGAACACCACTTTAACCCCAGACTACCTTTCTTATCTGCCATGACAGCAAATTAATTAATAGAAAAATGTACCAGCAATGGTACAAAAGAAGACCCGAAAGTATGAGAAAAAAGGAAAGAATTACCAATGGTGGTAAAGAGAGAATACCTCGCGGTAAAAGGGTAAAGAAAAGAGCAGAAAAACCTGAAGAAAATATGTACGCTAGATGCAATAGGGTAAGAGACAATGAAAAATAAACTTTTCTGACAGAAAAGTAATCTGAAAGACTATTAAACAACAAATAACTGTACTTAGTTCAAGAGAAGTAGCTTGACACGACCGAATGGCAACGCGGCAAACGAAATCGGAGGTAACATGGAGAGGGGGATTGTGGGTAAGAATTTAGCTTGAGAGAATGAAGCTGACGTGAGCTTGGAAAATGGCCGGCTCAGTTCCGAGGTTGGAACCGATACCCATGCATAAGGAATGAATGAGGATTAACAATATCAGATCAGACTTTTCAGACTCTAGAGGGTGAACAACTCTTATTAAACATCACATAGATGGTTTCAGGGGAAAAGGTTAAACTAAGACCATACATAGTGACAGAAGCCCAGAAGTGCTTATACAGACCATAAAGAAAATGCTGAAGTTAGGGGTTATTGAGGAGCTGACTAGTGGCTGGTACAGTGTTATTGTACTAGTTCAAAAACTGGATGGTATGGTCTGATTTTGCAATGACTTCAGAAAATTTAACAGCTTTACAGCACATCTAGGGTTGACATCTACCCTATGTCCAGAGTAGATGAGCTCGTACAGTGGTTGTGAAAGGCTAGGTTCCTAAGTAGCCTGGATCTAACGAAGGATTATTGGCGGATCTCTTAACTGAAGATACTAACTGAAGAAACTAAGGATAATACTACATTTTCTACAGCTGATTGGTTATTTCAATATACCATCCTTCCATTTAGTCTCCACAGGACTCCGGCCAGCCTGCAAAGACTAATGGACCAAGTACTGAATCATCACCAGACCTATGTTCCAGTTATATGGATGACATCATCATCCATTTGGAAGACTGAGATTCTCATATTCCTAAAGTACAGTTGATATTAAATTCACTGAAACAAGCTGGATTCACAGTTAATGCTCCAAATAGTAATATATATGATTGGCAGCGGTAAAATAACTCAGATATGTTATTGGAAGTAGACTAAACAAACTACAGACAGAGAGACAGACAGAAAGCTGAGGCTGTAAAAAACTGCTCATAACCCAGATAAAAGAAACAGACATAGGCTTTTTGGTACTTACTAGATGTTATGAAAAGTTTATCTGATCAGTTTGTCTTCACTGCATGCCCCCTTTCAAACCTGATGAAAGTGAAGCTTTCTGATTGAGCTAGATGGACTCTATAAGCTGAGCCTAAACAAAGCTTTTATGCTTAACTCATTACATCCGAGTGTGGCCTCCAGTTGCATCTGCAGTTAACTCACACTGATCCTTCTAATAGTCAAATATTGCTTGTTCATATTTGCATCAATAATTCCAAAACCATGCTATATACAAGGTTTTAAAAGATTTCATCTTAAAGCTGACACAATGGCAAATTGAACTGCATTAATATTTGACCTCTGTCTAGTGCAGGTAAATCGATATTAAGTATTGTTTTTATGATATTAATTTATATAGACATTGTTCTAAATATCTCAACAACCAAGTAATGCATACAGACCTCCTTAGCCTCATACGAATGCTCTCAGAGAGACGGATACAATGCTGCTGACAGTATGTGTGTAACTTGAGCAGTTGCTGAGATATTTTAAGTTGTTTACAAAATATCACAAATGTAATAGTTACTGTATTTACTGTGGATTATAAAATTCAGTTTAAGACTTAGAACTATCCCTCTATCAACTGGGAAAACTACTCATGCACCAATGAACTGGCCCAATGCTTCCTGGAGTTCATAATTTCCAATGCCCTGGACCAGCTCATTCTTACCCCCACTAGAAGAATCAACATCTTTGACCTGGTTATCACTAACATGGGCAACCATTGCTCTGCACCAGTAGTCAATTCCTCCCTGGTTAGATCTGACCAAAACTAATCACCATGGAAATCCATATCTCACCCACACCCCCCGCAAAGGTAACCACCATGAAAAACTTCTCCAAAGCTGACTTTGGACTCCTAAAAACAGAGGTTGCTAAATTCACGGCACTCATGCCAATTGAAAATAGATGCATGACTGTAGAATCATACACCAATGCACTGTACAAGCATGTACATAAATGCCTTTAACTAGCCGTACCCAACAGAATCAAGACGTTCTCCTCCAAAAAAAGGAAGCCAATCTGGTGGTCCCCTGCCATTAATAAACTCTACAACAGAAGAAAGAAACTGTTGCAGAAAAAGGTGAAGTCCCAAGACTGGAAAACTTCCCTTATTAGCCTCAACAAAAAGTTGAGATCCCTCATCAAAACCTCTAAAGTCAGCTATGAAAGTAGAATTGTGGCAGACACTAAAAACAACCACAAAGACTTCTATAGTTATATCAAGAATCTCCATGGCAATTACAAAGTGAACTGGGACCATATCTGTGTGCCCTGTTCACTCACAGCCTCACCTCAGGCTTTGTCCTTACCGAATGGCGCACTGTTACAGTCATCCCTCTCCATAAAGGGGTGGCAGCTACAGCCTGCACATTATCGCCCTATTAGCCTGATGAGTCTGATATGTAAGGCTAAGGAGCGCATCATCATAGACTTAATTAACAAGGATATAGGGAATCTCCATACTCTAGATCCCACGCAATCTGGTTTTGTGAAAGGTAGATTATGCCTGCTCAACCTGGTTGACAGTCACCAGAGCTGTGGATGAGGGTAAGGCAGTTCATACAGCCTACCTCGATCTGGCCAAGGGCTTTGATACCATTCCTCACTCAGGAATTATTCTTAAACTTACCAAAATAGGCATCAATCCCGATATTGTTATGTGGGTTGCAAATTGGCTCACAGATAGAACCCACAGTGTGAAACTAGCGGACTCCAAGTCCGACTGCTGACCAGTCATGAGTGAAGTCCCACAGGGATTGGTCCTGGTTCCTCTCCTGTTTAGCATTTACTTCTCAGAAGTCCAGGCCAACACGGAGAGACTCTGGCTGGCCAAGTTCACGGATGACTGCAAGCTGGGAGCCATTATTAACTCCCCAGCTGATGCAGCCATCCTACAGAAAGCCCTCACTGAGACCAATGACTGGTGTCGAAAATATGGCCTTAAGCTTAATGACAAAAAATGCATCTTCATCCAATTTGAGGAAAAACTCAGTTCCCACTAATTACCACATTGATGAGAGCCCACTGAACACTGAAGGCGTTATAAGAGATCTGGGACACAGGTTGACAGCAACCTCTCCTTCGACCACCACATTGCCACTGTGATCAGAAAGTCCTTCTATGTGGTTTTGCATCCAGGAAGAAAGAGGTCATCATCTCTCTCTACTCTTCCCTCATTAGACCAATCATAGAGAATAATGCCCCATTTGGCATGTACCTCACTAGACACCTGCAACAGCTGGAGAGGCCACAAAAGTACCTCACGAAGAGGATCCTAGACCTTAAACACCTGTTCTATATGGACAGACTCAAAAAACTCCAGCTATTCTCTATCTCATATCATCTACTAAGAAGTGATCTCTGCTTGGCTTACAAAGCCATGTCTGACCCAGCTCTGTTAGGAATGCTACATCTAAAGAAATCCCAATCTCTCCCACCACACTCTCCAGAGACCTCAACCTCATTACCACAATCAACAGAACATGCTGGAGGGACAGGTTCATAATGTAGAGACTGCCCATGCCCTGGAATAGACTTCCCATAGATGTCAAGCAGAGCACCTCACTGGCCCTCTTCAATAGAAATCTTGATGAGTGGATGGGAAATAGAAAGTTCACCCCAGGGATCATGCCAGTGTCTCTACTTGATATAGGCACTGGGAACTAACGTTGGGTGGCACATTGACAGGGCATGTCTATGGGCTAGGCTTGTAAAGGCTCCAGGGCCATTAGCCTAGTACACACCTATGAACCTAAGATACTTATTTCCTTTTTTCACCACCAAAAAGGGTTCTGTACACCACCAAACTGAGTCAACTTCACTCCCTTCTTCCTGCTTCCCGCACCTGCCAACTCACATACCCTTCACCCCTCTTCAACTCACATACTCCTCTCCCCCTCTCCAACTCACTTCCCCCTCTCCCCCTCTTCCTCTGCTCTTATATATGTTCTGTAAAGCATTTAACTGTATAGTCTTCCCCATTACTATCTCCTCATTGTCCTCTTGCTCCCTCTTCCCTGCTTACCTTTGCTTTCCTCCTCTCTGGCCTGCTTTCACAGTCTGATTCTTTTTTGCATATAGTCATGTCGAGGCTCAACCTGCTCCATTCACCCTCGTTGTGCTTGGGCTTACTTCATTCTCCTATCCTACAACCTTTCCTACACACCCCTGCATCTATTTCCTATATAGTCAAACTATATTCTGCCCCTCCACAGTCCCACTTCCTTCCAGTTTAACCAATCAATTCTAACCCCTTATTCCTAAACCCTCCTTCCATCCTACTCTTTTCTACTTATTCCTCCCTCCCATACTAACTACTCCTACTCCCCACACATATTATAATGCTCCTCACCTTCCCCTCCCCTCGCACAAACATCTTCCTTGTCTTGTAACTCCTTTTCTAACATTATGTTCCACCATCTCCTTTTTATCTTTCTTCTTCCACTAATATCTTATCTTACCTTATATCATACTCATCTACACCCACTCCATTATTCACCTACCTCTTCCAGCAATATATGTACTACCAACCACTTCTCCTCTCCCATAACACCCACCCTCTTTTTTTGAATAGAATATATGCGCCCCAAAGTCCAACTTCATCCTAAATCTCTCTCACAACACAGACTAAAATTCCTACTACCCTACTCAACTTTTCAGGATCTACTATATCTCCATTCCACTCCTCAGTCCTCAGGTGATATTCACCCCAACCCAGGTCCTCACAATAGCTCCTCAATTCTCAACAGTGTTACCTTCTCACCCCTGCAAGCTACAAACACAAGTTTCAAATATCTCTGTATTCCATTGACATCCACAGTATTCTCAATAAGACTACTGAATTCCACTCTTGGATAGCTCAGTACTCTCCAAATAGAATCACTGTTTCAGAAACATGATCAAAACCTCATAACACTGACACTGAATTCCTTCCACCTGGCTATAGCATCTCACACCATGATAGAACTCGCAAAAAAGGTGGAGGTGTTGCCATTATGTATTCTGACCTTCCTAATCTTAACCCCCTTAAGCAACCCACCCCCCTCTTTTTCCCCAGCTGAAATCATTATCACTAATTGCAACCTAAACAAACATAAAACCCTAACTATAGCTGGCATCTACAACTCCCCTGAAGACAATACACCCTTGGAACAGATCCTTCACTGGCTCACTAACAGTATGCCTGAATCTATCATACTGGGTGATGTTATTATCAGTTGGCTTACACTTACTTCTAACTCCCCTACTAACAGCATAGACTTTTATGGCTTCTCACAACTTAACTCTTCACCCACTTTACTTTACAAACCTACTAACACCTTTTCTACCCTTGACTGGATTCTCGTTTCCTATCCTAATCTCTATCACCGCTCTGAATCCCTGCCCGACTCATTCAGTGATCACTCTCTTATACATGTCCAAAGATACTCTCCCCACCTCACTAGACCACAAAAGTTCAGGGGATGCTGTAAGCTTACCAACTTTAACTGTACAATATTCAATAGCCATCTCTACACGATTGACTTGTCCATCCTCCCCACCTACCTCTTTATGAAGCCATTTTGCCAATTTAGCTCCATCTTTCTAAACACTCTAGAACCCTAGAACAGTCCGAATCAAATCATGCTACTCTCCCTGGCTCACCAAGACTACCCAATTTTTCATCCTTAAAAGGGACTCTGCCTGGAAACTCTGGACAAACACTAAATCTCACATGCACTTCCAAAAATATGGGGAGCTCAGAAATTTGGCCAAAAACATGTTAACAATGACAAGAAAAACTTCTATCAGACCCCCATTACTTCACAATCTAGTAATCCCAAAAAATTCTGGAATACTGTTAATCAAATTCTCCACCCTGGTTACCCATCTACACCTAACCCTGTCCTAATAATTCACCCCAATAAACTGTTTCCATCTTCAGTTCTTATTTATTGATACTATCTGCCAACTTTTGCCAAGTTCTAACCCAATCACTCCCTTAACACCTACCTACCAACTACAAAACTACTCCTTCTCATATAGTTCCATCTCCGGTACCTACATTAAAAATCTTCTTCTCAAACATAAACCTTGTTGCCTATCAGCTGACAACTTATCACCTCTCTTCCTAAAGGTTGCTGCTAACTCCATTGCTTACCCAGTTTCCATTCTCATCAACCGCTCAGTTAATGAAGCTACTGTTCCTACTCTCTGGAAGAAATTCTACATGATACCTATCCATAATGGTGGAATCACTGTAGATCTGTCTAATTATCACCCTATAGCCATACTATCTTCCCTCTCCAAAATCCTTGAGCATTGAATCCATAAACATCTCCTAGTTTATCTCACTCAAAATAGCCTACTCACTCCTACCCAGCATGGCTTGTTCCCCCATCACAGTACCTCTACCGCTCTCATCTCATTTACTAACACTATCTCCTTAGCTGGAGACACTAATAAACTAGTGTCCTGCCTCTTCTTAGATCTTTCCAAAGCCTTTGACACTGTCTCTCACTCCATACTCCTCTCTAAACTTTCCCAGTTAAACTCCGCTCCATTTGTTATCGCCTGATTTTCCCGCTACCTTACTAACAGGGGACAATCTTTTAAATGGCTCTCTGCCCTATCTCCTTTTCTTCTCATAAAAATGGGAGTTCCACAAGGCTCAATTATAGGCCCCTTCTTTTTACCGTCTTTACTAATCAACTATACACATCCTGTCCACAGTCTTCCCTCATACAGTATGCAGATGACTCCACTATCATCACCGTTGCAGACAACCCTTTTGACCTGCTTACCCTGGCACAAACCTCATTTAACCTCAACAAGTCTTGGCTTATTAACAACCAACTTATACTAAACCTTAAAACGGCAAAACATCTTCTATTTCTACCTAAATCTCTCTATAATCATAAATCCTCACTCACCATTACCTCCCTGAATAACACCTCTATCTTAGTTGAACAACACACAAAGCTCCTAAGAGGAATTATCGATGACCAACCTAAATTTGACCTCCATGTACATCACTGTATCAAAAAACCCCACCAAAATCTTGGCCTACTATATAGAAACAAAAGGTACCTTACTTCCATCTCTAGAATCTCACTTGCTCAAGCCTATCTCCTCCCCAACCTCTTCTACAGCTCTCAAATCTTTACTAAATTACAGACCATCCAACTATCCAAACTTCAAACTACCTACAACAAAGTAGCTCATTTTGCAGCCAGTTTACCACCAAAAACTCACCACTGTCTCACTCTCCAAACACTCAGCTCGCTTGAGTTTCCTAACCAACTTTTACTTACTCAACTTCTCATCATCCACACTATTCTAAATAAGCCCACTTTGTGCCCCAGCCTATCTACTCTCATTACCCTCTATAACCCAATACATTTCCTCCGAAGCTCTGACCAACTTCTTTTACAGATACATAAACCTAAAAAATCATTTGGACAAAACTTTTATAGCTACTGCCCAGCCCTCTCTTGGAATAATCTTCCCACTGCCCTCAGAAACATTTCTCATCAAAACAATTTCAAGAAAACTCTCAGAAATTACCTTCACACCACCTGGATTTGTCCCTGCAATCATCCTACTTGAATCCTCTTCCCTCTCTTCACCTCCAACTCTGTTTTACTTCCTTCTTTTTTCTCCTTCCTTACATCTATTCTACCTAATACAAACTTTCTTCTTTCTTCCTTCTTATTATTATTCTGCCTAATTATAACTTTATCCTATTTAATACTCCAGAATCTTTCTACCCATCTTCCTCTGTACTGTCTACACATCTGAAATGCCTTCTTTCACCTAAGCCTCACACTGCCAATGTCAGTATAAGCGACACCCGTGAATTCCTTTTACTGTACATACTTCTTTTTATTCTTATTGTATCTTAGTCTGGCTAGCTTCATTTGCTATAACCTTTCCTACACAATTGATATTTGCTTATAAACTTGTATATTTTTGTATGCATAATGCAATTTTTAACTTTTTACTTACTTAACTTGTATTGAGAATACTTTTTGTTTGTTCCTGTTAAACTTGTACTGTGTATATGTTACTTGTATCACTTGGGACTGTGGAGCTTTTCTCTCTGGGCCTCCGTTGAAAAGGGCACAAACTCAATCAGACTAACATGGTCAACAAATGCCAAATAAATAAATAAATATATTGATTCATCTAAATACACAAGCATAGAAGCACAGGTGTTGGCATCTCACAAATCTGCTAGCCACAAACCCCCAAAATATTAAAAAAGATCATAAAAGAAAAATAAGTTTCCTTTTATGATCAGTTAAACAAAACCATACTACTAAATTACAAAATGTGTCTAAATAGTTGTGTTAGGGGCATGATTAGTGTTAGCACACAATAGTAGGATGGTGCAGGAAGATGACGTTCCCCTGTCCATCCTTACTAATGCATGCTAATCCTAACCCTAACCCTGCACCTGTCCCTAAACATAGCCATGCACCTTACTTTGGAAAACACCTTCTATAACATTACCATTACACAAGACATTCAGACACACAGCACATTCAGTAGCACACATGTACAAAATGAAAACTTTCCCCTTCCCTAGCCTTTACTCTAACTCTAACCTACAAACACTCACATGCACGCCCCCTCCCCAATGCTGAAACTTTCTGTATATGTAAAAACATTGGCATTAAAATTTCAAACCCACACTTACATTACCAACACACACTCAGTCGTCCATCTTTCAGTATTTTTAGCAAGGGATAATGTGTATTCTTGATGAATTTTCCAAACACTTTTTTGTATTCAAAAACTGGTAGTTTGACAGAGTGAAGTTTGCTGGTTCTGGAATATTCATAGGCCTGAAAGGGGCATTTGAAGTGTTTAACTATCACCTTATACTAACAACACTACAAGAAATAGGTTTTGGCACAAATGTGATTTCCTGACATTCCAAAAACCTCTCTGAATATGCCTTTAACATGTCAAATTATGATTACATCTCCCCAGTGACATTCTTCTCAGATGTCCCATAGAGTCCTGTGTTGGTTCCAATAACATCACTATTGCAGTCTCACCTGGATCATTCATACTTTACACAGGTGATAGTCTTCTCTGTAACGCCTCCCCATTTCTCAAAATACCCAAAGTAAATTTTCAGAAAAAGTTCTCTTCAATTTGTGCTGAATTCATCAACAATGAGCTCCAGTTAAGTTCTTAAAAATCTGCTCTTATGGTATTTGACACGCCACAAAAACTTATGGAATTGTCTAGTTTCAATGTTTTTGGCACAGACGAGAATGAGAATCCCCAGCAGAACTCGTCACTTCCTATAACTTCATCCCCGTTGTTCTTTTGATTTCTCTCTTCATACTACACACTACTAAAATCATGCTGCTCAGTTTCTAACCACATTGCCCAAGAAGCCAGGTCAGCCTTAGCCAAAAGAATCTTCATCATAAGGTCAGATTCCAATCTCCATTTCATTACCTTAAACACAGCATACAGAACAAGCATCTTACAGACCACTAAAAATAAAATATGTAATTTTATAAGCCTATATCCTTTCAAAGAGCACCTTTGTAAAACTTAATAGAAGGCCACTTGATTGACTCCCAGTTACTGCTAGGGCCACCTTTTACTAACATGTTTTACATGTAAACTGATCAATCACAGATATTTCCCCTTGTTCCCAAACACACTTCATAGTAAATCCCCAAAATATGATCTCCAAGACACCTCAAATGAAAGCACTTCATTGCTCAGACACTGTTAAAAATGAGAAAAAAAGTTCTGCCACAATTTGGTCACAGCTAAATAGAACAAAAATGAAATAAAAATACAAGGCGTTTAGGGCAAAGCTGAAAAAAAAATTATTTGACAAAAATACCTGTGTTTCAGAAATGCTAGCTAATATTATCACCACTGCCTACACTATGGGAGGAATTCAGTAAAGCCTACACGGAGTGATTTTCCATGTAGGCATAGTGGCACGGTCACAACATGGAAACTGGCCACCGAGTGATCCAGAAAACAGGGCAGAGGGGCGTGTACAAACGTGTAGACAGGGAAGTGTCCGTGGAATGCATATCACCTCATAAGCTGGTGAAATCCGTGCAAATGAGGTTTATTTGCAATCAAATAAGCAGCAAGGCACCTGTGTAGGTGCCGTGTTGGTGTCAGAAATGTACACGGGGAAAAAAAGTGTACCGAAATTTGCATTTTAAACAGGGGCTGTAAAAGCCCAACAAAAAGGTTGGATATTGCACTGTAGGCATGCAAATAGCCAAAACTATGGCCAGTGAGTCTAAAAAGCAATGCAAATCATTACAAAATAATATATTTTTTAATACATATATTACATTTGTGTGGCATGGAGCAATGTGCAAACATGCCATTATGCAAAAAAAAAATAATAATTAAAATGTTGAAAAACTGAAAATAAGACATTTACAAAAATAATGCAGTATAGTGCCCTGCATGCAGAGTGTACAATGGCAGATTTCAGTGGTTGCTAAGGAGGCAGGCCCTGGAGTAGTGAAGTATCCCGGGTATATTCAAGTAGCTGTATGAAAATGAGCTGGGGTTATTGAATAGCAAAAAGGGCAACTGTGTCTACAGATACAACCTGTGGTAGGATTAGAACCATGTAGATAATAGAAGAACAGGTTGCTGACACTATGTTTAAGTGGATTGGAGCTCAGCGGTGCCAGTTTGCGCTCAGCTAAGCACAGCTAAGCAGGGGTGTGTGTCCAGTGCTGCTAAGCTGTGTTTAGCCCCGTGGCACATGTTTAAGCTGCTTTAAGAAAAGCTGAGCATGCCTCTGTATGGGGATGTTTCTAAACTGCCGAGCACTGTTTATACTGGCACAGTGGGTTTGCGCAATGCACCCCAGTGCTTAGCAGTGAAAGAAATTAAAAAAAAAATGCAAGGAAATAACCTGGGAAAGCCAATCAAGTATAAATGACTGATAAACTCTGTTCCACTGACACTGGGCCATTGAAAACCTTCAGTGATAGACCTGGCAGGTGGAATGCATCATAGTCAGCAAATTACACAGGCTTGCATCTGCAGCACACCACTATAAAGTATGCATACACCCTTCAGTCTGATTTTTCCCACATACTCTGCACCATTGGAGTATACATTTGGGAATTTTAACTGACAAAATGATAGGGGCTGCTGCTGCTCTGCTACATCTGTGTGCGCTAGAGGCTGAGGTCAGTGCTGGTGCTGATGCTGACAATAGGCCTAGACTGAGAAGGAGAAGAGTGTTCAGGCCCAGGGTAACCTTCCAGGGGCTTCATGAGCTGGATATAGTAGAGCACTACAGGGTGGACAGGGACATACTGCAAGAACTCACTGAGCTTTGCTGCCCTCAACTCAGACCCAGAACCAACAGAGGGGAACCCATCCCAGTGGAAACAAAGGTATGTGTAGCCCTTAGAATACTAGCTACAGGTACTTTTCAAAGACATACTGGGGACACAATGGGAATCTCACAGGCATCTGTATCCGGGGTACTCCACCAGTTCCTGGATGCCGTGCAAACACATGCCAGTGAGCACATATATTTACCCAGCACCCCTGAGAAGAGGGCCAGCAATATCATCTCTCCCACCATGTACCACACAACCCTAAGGTACTGGCACTCATGTCCACATCAAAGCACCACCTGGTGATGAGGGTAGAGTCTACGTCAACCGCAAGGGGTATCACTCCATTAACTGCCAGGTCATGTGCAATGCCCAAGGCATTATAATGAATGTGCATGCTGGCAGCGCTGGCAGTTATCACGACTCCCACATCTAGCATGCATCACAGCTGTGCCAGACATTTTCCAGGGGGGACATTCCGTACAGCCATCTACAGCGGGATGCTGGCTATGAACTGGAACCGTGGATGATGATACTCATCAGAAATGCACACACACTTACTGAAGAATGCCATAATGAGGCACATGCACAAACTAAGAACATCATAGAGTGTGTGTTTGGGCTGCTTAAGTCATGTTTCCACTGCCTCGATATATCTGGTGGAGCCCTGCAGTACTCTCCAGCCACATGTGCAAACATGTTCACAGTATGTGCCATGCTACACAGTATGATCCTGCAGAAACAGCTGCAGCAGGAAGATTACAGGGAATGGACACACAGCCCCCCACCAGTGCCAAAGTCCCCACAGCCACAAGAGGACTCAGAGGAGGAATCCCCTGAGCCTGTCCCTGTAGGCAGACATAGGCATGCTCAGTATGCCCTGGCCTTGGCAAAGAGGCAACACATCGCACATGCACTAACATCCTAGGGACTGACACCTCATTCTGACTCACATATATAGTAAAAAGGATGACAGCCACACCACACAACCTGTACCTTACCATGTATTGGCTGTGTACTGCATGCATCTGACAGGGTCAACCCTGAAGCACTGTGATCTCAACTGCTGCAGGCACATGGTAAGTCACTCTTATTTACAACAAATATATAAGGACCTAGACTATGGTAGCATATGTATGGATGTGCTGCAGACAACTGACAGCTATGTGGGACAGCAGGAGCTCTCAGCTCAATACTGGCTGCCCCATAATATGCAGTAGGCCCCAAGTCAGCAAAACCCACTGCCCTAAGTGAGGGAAATGACAAACATTGGGGTCATAGGACAGATGCATGACTATCAATGGTAGAGTCCCCTACCCCTAACACACCTGTGTTCCCATACAACTGCAGTAACAGTATGTTTGCAAGGTAATAACAGCAGACCACCCAATCCCAGGGCTATCCCAATCAACCTGGTGATATGTTCCATTTCCATAATATGCAGCGGTCTATGCGCTATGTATGTATGTGCTTGATACTGTCAGGAATTAAAGTGCACTGTCTGGTGGCTGCTGTGGCTTAGTGGGCTAAGTATATTACCATGGTTGATGGTGTTCATGGTTTGAGACTGGCTGTGCCACTATTTTGCATGTGTGCTACACCTATGGTAGGAGTTCTACAGACTGTCCGTATGTCACTATTTGTTACTGCAAGAAAGCTGGACAAAGCCAGAGATAATGGAGGGACAGGGGGCCACAGATAACTCTGAGTAACCTACACGATGACTAGTAGAACAGCAGGTTGTAACAAATCAGAGTAGCAGCAGGGTGTCAAGTCTGTCACTTAACAGTGTCAGGTCATACAAGTCAGTGGTCACCTGCATACTTCTCAAATGTACAGAATTTTGCAGAATGTCCACAATTTTGCCTTATATGTCTGGTTTGTTTTTCATAACATTGCAGTTTTTTGGCAAACTACTGGCAAATCAATAAAGGTTGATGTTAGAAAATAATGACAGACATTTGAGATGCAGACTTCATACCCTTCAGAAAATTCATGATAATACAAAACCTGTTATTCTACCAGCTGTCTAAGTTTATAAGAGCAATATTAAAACAATATTCCTAGTATTGGGCCTGTGTCTCACTTTTATATATGGCTTTGTCCAGACTTCTTGCACTAAGAGGTTGAGAGGTATGGGCACCATGTAGCATTATAATACCAATACAACACAAACTGTCTGAGGACCAGAGCAGACATATGGGGTGCAATGTCGGACATCCTGCAAAACAGGTACGGTCAGAGTTGTGAAGTCTGTAACCCTGTGTGTGGTATTACGTCTTGTAACCCAGTCACAGCATACCTACAACTACATAGATCTTCAGCTGTGGAAAAACTCAGGAACAGGAGTGTGACAAAGGCCTACAGATAAGGAGAAGAATGAACTACTGGCCAGACAAATGTAGAAAGTGCAGAGTAGAACAGGCTGTGCAGTAGCATGGGTTTCCTGCTGTGTATGGAGTCAGTAACTCAAATGTCTCTCAGCGGTTCCTCATGTCAGTCTATAATGATCTGTCACTGATGTACCAAGAAATCACATTTGTATGTAAAAAGTACCAGACATATGATGAAAAACTTTGTTGTGTCTAATACAATCTGTACACACCCTAGGTATGAGACAGATATCATGGCCAGCACACAGCTGAGGAATCCCTTGGGCATGCTATCAGGGAGGTGCTGGACTGGGTAATCAGGTGCAGCAACCAATTTTCTGTATCACAAAAAATCCTGAACTGGAGTACATGTAAGTCTGGACTGGAGTCCCCTTGTAAGTACTGACAATCACACTGGGCATGCTCCTATGCTTAGATAATTCCAGTCCATGTCTGAAGCCTTATCTGCCTATAGAACTGAGATGTCAATATATCTCTGTGCATACAGACAGCATTGTATACCTAACTGTCTTTCCCTATCCCCATCAGACATTATTACCCTTATCTATAAGTATGAGGCACATATAGAATGTATATGAGTTTTATATAGATACATATTTATAGGATATATATATATATATATATATATATATATATATATATATATATAAATAAATATAAAATTCAAAACACCGTAGGCAAGAAGAACTGAGAAACAAATAAAAAAGAGACGAGTCCAGTCTCATTTGTTCTACTTCCACTGGTCATTTTTTATTTTTATTTAATTTTATTTTTAGTTTAAAAGTTTTAAGTGCGAAGTCTCTTTTTATTATATATATATATATATATATATATATATATATATAGGGAGAGAGAGAGACACACAGACAGAGGGGAGAAGTTATAGAGTGATTTAGTGCTGCAGCCACTTGCACACCAATTGTTACCAGTGGCATGTGCAACTAGTATGGCGAACGGTAGTGTGCATTAGTAGGTAGGTAGGGGTTCTAATCTCACATCAGCCATCCTGTATGTGTGTGTGTGTGTGTGTGTGTGTGTGTGTGTGTGTGTGTGTGTGTGTGTGGGTGTGTGTGTGTGTATGTGTGTGTGTGATACCTTTCAACTCAACTTTACAGATTTTTGCAGAATGTCCAGATTTTTGCCTCATATTTTTGATCCAGTTTGCATAAAATTGTGGTTTTCTGGCAAGTTAGTGGCAAATCATTGAAGACTGAAGTTAAAAAATAATGACAGACATTTGAGTTTCAGACTTCATACCCTTCAGAAAATTCATGCTAATGCAAAACCTGTTATTCTATCAACTTTCTAAGTTTGTAGGAGCAATATTTGAAAATTGTCCCTATTTTTGGGCCTTTGTCCCACTTTTATGTATGGCTTTGTCCTGATTTCTTGCTTTAAGAGGTTGAGAGGTATGATGTGTGTAGATATTCCACATATAGTAGTATACACATGCCCAACAGGTCTATGTGCAATGGTCACTCATTTTATGGCCCTGTGACAAGTGTCCTCCTCAACAGTGGACTCACTTTTAACAGCTGCTGATGTCATCTACCCTAACAGCAGTGGCAGACACCCTCCAAACACATAAGCTCTGTGGTGCATGCAATGTGTACGTAGCACTATACTCTATATAACAAGATATGTAGGGGTTATAATCCCAACAATGGCATCTCTGTGAGTGTGTGTGTGCGTAAGTATATCCTCTTGCAGCAGTGTGTCTGTTTTGCCTATGTGTGTGCAATGCTAATACATTTTCAGGCCCGTGCCTACCTCTTAACACCCATGTTGGCTTACTTTACAGGGCCTGCTGATGTCATCCACCTTAGAAGCATATTGAGATACTCTCCAAACACATAAGCTCAGTGACGCATGCAATAAGTACGTAACACTGTAGTATATACAACTAGATAGGTAGGGTTTCTAATCCCAACAGCAACTCTGTGAATGCGTGTGTGTAAGTATATCCCCTTGCAGCAGTGCATCTGTCTTGCCATGTGTGCCATGCTAACACAATTTAAGGCCCATGCCTAACTGTTAACTCCCAAATTGGCATACTTTACAGAGCCTGCTGATGTCATCCACCTTAGAAGCACAGTTAGACACTCTCCAAACACATAAGGTCAGTGGACCATGCGATAATTATGTAGCAGTATAATATATACATCTAGATAGGTAGGGGTTATACTCTCAAAACTGGCAGCTCTGTGACTGTATGTGTGTGTAAGCATATCCCCTTGCAGCAGTGTGGCTCTCTTGCGCGTGTGTGTGTGTGTGTGTGTGTGTGTGTGTGTGTGTGTGTGTGTGATGGTTATACAGTTTTAAGGGCTTGTTAGCCCCCCATTGGTAACCTTTTCAGGGCTTACTGATGTCATCCACCTTAGAAGCACAGTAAGACACTCTCTAAACACTAGCTCCATGGCACATGTGATAAATATGTTGTACTATAGTGTATATAACTAGATAGGTAGGGGTTCTACTCTGAAAACTGCCAACTCTGTGAGTGTATGAGTGTATGTAAGCTTATCCCATTGTAGCAGTGTGGATGTCTTGCCTGTGTGTGTGCGCAATGGCTATAAAATTTTACGGGCCTGTGCAAACCTGTCAACCCCCCATTGGCAACATTTACAGTGCCTGCAGATGTCATCCACCTGAACAGTAGTGGCCGATACTCCAAAAACACATAAGCTCTGTGGCGCACACAATATGAATGGTATGTAGCGCTATAATATGTACAACTAGACAGGTAGGGGTTCTACATTCAACAAAGGCAGTTTATGAGTCTGTGTGTGTGTGTGTGTGTGTGTGTGTGTGTGTGTGTGTGTGTATCTGTGTGTGTATCTGTGTGTGTGTGTGTGTGTGTGTGTGTGTGTGTGTGTGTGTGTGTGTGTAGCCCCTTGCAGCAGTGTGACTGTGTTACAGTTACCACCTATCCCACTGTGTAAGTTGCAGTCCATGCTTGGACAGGTCTATCCTGTAAAAACTACAACAATACAAATATCCTGAGAGTGTAGGACAAAAGACATTTCCTACATTATTCTAATAGTTTCATAAAACAGTCATTTTACAGTACAAACACCAAAATGTTATGAGAAACAGTATAATCTAGGCAATTGCTACATAATTAAGCTGTTATATTGTAAAAAAAGGTGAGGTTGTATCCATTGCACTTGCCGTAGGTATGGTTTCTCCTGGCATTTGTCACATTACACAAAACATGTTCCACATTGGGCATTTGATAAGGTGGCAGCCCTAGTCTGTCTTACCTATGTGTGTGCAATATGTATATATCTTGTGGCCCCATGAGTAGCTGCTGCCGCCAAAATAACCCACATGTATGTAGGCATGAATGCTACTCACCACCACCTACATTTGTAGATACTGACCAAGTTTGTGGAGGATTGTAAGTTGGGTGCTGTCAGTGACTCCCCAAATGATGCTAATATACTGCAAGAGGGTCTTACACCAACTATGGACTGGTGCCAAGGTCCTGCCCTCAAGCTAAATGCAAAACCTGCATCATCATACCATTAGGCAAAGACATGACCCCACTGTTTACCACATCAACGGCAATCCCCTAAACACACATATTAGTCAGAGGAGACTCCATTGTGAGACACACAGATGTGCATCTCAACAGGCTGTATATTGGAAAAGGTCACAGTTACTTGTCTGTCAGGTGCCAGAATCTACCATATCACATGCGCACTACTGTCTCTCAACAACAGGCACTGTAATGATTCTGTCACAGTCCATGTTGGTGTGCCTGACCTGAGATTTACCCCCTGGACTATACAACAGAGACATGATTGAGCCTGCTGATTATGTGTCCCAGGCAGATATGTCCCTAGCCTTAAGTAGCAGTCTGCCGCCACCAAGAATGATGCCATATTACAATCAGGAAATGATTAACCTTAACAATTGGCTTGGTTCCTGGTGCCATTCCAGGGGGATCCAGTACCTGAAAGCTTGGGATGATATGATCAGCAGACCATGATGCTTTGCCAGAGATATCCTCCATTTCTCTCACCTGGCCTTCAGGCTTCAGGCCATGGTTCTTGCCAACCCCATAGTGCCTTTTTTAGGAAAAGTGGTGACGTTAACACTACCAACATGAAACTTTCCACATATCACAAATTGAAGGCCATGCTGCTAAACACTAGGAGTCTAGATGTGAATCTTCATGCATTGCAAGGAGTCATTATCCTGGACTATGCTGACATCTGTGCAGTCACAGACATATGGTTCAAGGCTGCAGAGAGCACCCAGCCTTACATGGTCACCCATCCTATCGTACAGTCAGGTATATGGAAGACATACACACCTTCAGGCTGGTCAAACAGTAGGGCTCACAGGAGACACTGCAGGGGCAGCTAAACATTGCCAAGACCCCTATTCAAAGCATAAGTAGCTACCAGCCCCCACATATGACCAGGAAGCCCATTCTGCCTCTATGAACCTGATCAACTCTATCAGGATTCGAGTCTGTACCCTGAGCCTGGTTGACTTTAACTACCCAAACATACATTGGAGGATGCACTCATGCCAGCACACAAATGCCCAGAGATCCATCAACAGTGGAAATGCAAACACCTTGGAGCTGCTAGGTACTACCCCCACATGAGGTGAAGGTCTGTTGGAGTTGATATTAAACAAAATGGGTAACCACTGCAGGATCCCTACAGTATCATCTTCTGTGGTCAAACCAACCATAAAGCGGTCACATTTGCAGTTACCATCCCCTTCAGTACTCATCTAGCTAGGGTCAGCTATACAAATAACTCCATAGCTGAATACAGCCCCCTGAGGGATGGTATAAACAACTTCACTACATTATCCTCTGCAAGGATACATAAACCTGTGTGGTGGACATCTGCAATAAATAGTGTCTATAACAGGGATGACATACTGCTGTCCAAGACAAAGAAGGTGCAGGTGCCCAATCTGTAGCAGTGTCTCCTTAGCATGCACAAGCAAATAAGAGCACTACTGGAATCCTGCAAAGCAAACCCTGAGCCCACATTGGCGACATCCGCTACAGACGATCATATCTCATTTTTCATATATCTCTGCAACATCAAAGGAAGCACTCAGATCTGCTCAGTAGTGGTGGTCAAGGAAAGCAGATACACAAGTGCTGTAGGTAGAGCATACTTGATGCCTGACAGAGTCAGTGTAAGCTTCACCCCCTGCCCCCCTATCAGTACATCAGGACATCCCCAGTACCTGCCCCCTTCCCCTTATATGTAGGGAACAGGTCATCAGTGTCATCTCATAGTCATGGTATACAGCCACCATGGGAGCTGAACACATCATAGGATGCATCCAACATGACCTCAACATGACCTTGCAACATTAGAAGGCACTGTATTAAAAACAAAGCCTGAATGCCACCTTTGTCCCAGCTGAGTGAAGGACACCCACTGTCACCCCTTTACACTAAGGTGGGGCATTCACCACTCTGGCACATTATAGACCCATCAGCCTAACTAGGTTGATCTGCAAGGCCATGGAACAGTTCATAATGAACCTCATTAGCAAGGACATCGGCGACCTCCACACATTTGATCACGCACAGTTAGGCTTTGTCAAGGGGGAATCATGTCTGTTACATTTGGTTGACCTCTATGACACAGTCACCAAAGCCATGGACAAGGGAGAGACAGTGCACACTGCCTACCTTGACCTGGCCAAAGACTTTGCCAGTATTCCCCACTTGCACATTATAGATATATGCTCCCAACTAGGCATCAGTCCATATGTCACCAGATGGGTAGCACACTGGTGCACAGAGAGAACCCACCTAGTCCACATAGGGGAAGCTACCTCAAGCGGTAGACCCATAACCAGCAGTGTAACCCAGTGCATTGTGTTTGGGCCTCTGTTATGTATGATTTACCCTTCTGAGATTCAGGGCACAACCAGTGGGCTATAGCCGACCATGTATGCAGAAGAATGCATGCTGGGTGGTGTCACCACATTCCATAATTATGTGGACATCTGCCAAGAGGGCCTCACACAGACACATGACTAGTGCTAGAAACATGGCCTCAGGCTGCATACCATGAAATGCATGAAATGCAGCATCATCCCCTTTGGGGAAAGTGACATCCTCACGTGTTATCACAGTACTAACAACATCCTAAGCAAGCAATCAGTCAAGAGTGATTTGTGCACACAGGTTGATGGCAACATGACATTTGACCATGTTGCTTCCATTGTAAGGAAAGCCTTCTACATGGACCATCTCATACGTAAGGGTATGCCATCCAGGGACATGAGGTTCATAACATCTCTGTAATCTTCCCTGCTAAGGCCCATTAATGAGTATAATACCCTTTCATCATGTGCCTCACAAAGCACATACAGCAGCTGGGGAGATCACGGATGTTCCACACGAGAGAATTCCAGGGCCTCAAACAGCTACCATACACAGATAGGGTATAAGTCCATCCCTCTACCCAGTTTCATACAGACTTCTCAGAGGTGACCTCTGTCTTGCATACAAGCCAATCATGGACTCCACCTTGATGGGACTGCCGCACAACTGCAAGTCAAGCTCCACTCTATTAAACCATGCACACACCCTTAACCTGGTCTTTGACATCAACAGGACATGCTGGTGGGTCAGATGTGTGTCCCACACACTCACCCACCTGTGTAATTGACACCCTGTCCACATCAGGCAGAGTACCTCTTTACACCTTTTCAAGTAAAACCTGGATAACTGGATGGTTAATAGGACATACACCCTTGGGATACCACTCATATCCCTGTTGGACTGTGGCATCAGGGGCTGAATTGCATACACATGGGCTAAACTCTGGGCTAGACTTATGAGGGCCTCAGGGCCAATAGCCTAGTAACCTCGTATGATCATACGTATACCAGCTATAGCCCTGTGTGCTGTAATGGGCTGTGTTGTTATGTGTGCCATCTACTGTGGTGTGTCCCCTATGGGCGACATTCCAATACCATGTCATACAGCCACCATCCTGACAAATAGGTGAGTGGTACTACAGGTGTATGGGGACAGTCCAGCATCATCTGTGTGACAGAATTACAGACAGCACTGCAAACATGCTGTAGAGTAGCCTCCTTGTAGGTGTCCAACATCTGTAGTACACAGATGTTTGCAGAATGTGTACATGTGCCTGATATATGTGGACCCTCTGCCAGACAAATGTGGTTGTCTGGAAAACAGTTGGACAATACGTAATGGTTGTTTCCAGACTGTGGGGAATCTGGGTGTCACATGCCAGACACCTCAGAAAACAGCTGTGGTACATTACTATCTGGTACTGTATTCATTCCCTTACATTGCATGCTCGATATCTACACTTGTTGCTGAGGCAGAGCCTGTGTCCACCCACTACTACTGGCTATAACCTGCTGTCCTGCTGTAGGGGGTCAACAGGTATGCTAGACATAGCTCTCAGGTGATAAGATATAGGTGTGGAGTACACAATGACCTATCCAGAGTACATTAGGAACAGTCAGGGAAAGCTGGACAATGTTTGAACTATGCCTGTGTGACATTCACAGACTGAAAGGAGCAGACTGACAGTACATCATGTGATATGCCAACTTTATCCAACAGTACTTACTGTCACTATTGTCTAATACACAATCCAGTAGCATTCATACATGAGCTGCCCATTGATGAGAGGACTCAGGGGCCAGAGCTGTAATCTATGTCACAGCAGACAGAACCAAAAGGGAAGCCTGTAGGTGCTTGACAGCTAACAGCAACATGTAATTCCATTTTATGTACTACAGACCTAGTGCTGTAATCCCTATTTCCCATGACTACATCCCCCCATCTGTGTCCCATTACATGGGGAATTCTATTACATACCTGGTATAGTGATGTACTCCTTTATGTGCAGAAATCCTGCAGTATAATGCTAGAATAGCATAGTCTGTCTTCATAAACAAAGTCACAGACCTGTGTGCCATAGGCAGCAGCTTGCCTTTTATAGGTAATGCTCATGAACAGCTGATTGCCTGCCCCAATCTGTGACTTGCACTTGCTAACTGCATTCAGAATAGCTGGGTTGCATTTTCATTAGCCAGTGGCATGGCAACACAGTGCTATATTTTAAGCCTTCATGTAGGCCTTGGCCATTTTCCTGGTCTGTGAGAAGAACTTTATCAAGGTGTGGAACTACAGCATCACAGAAGGTAGGTAGAAATACTGTCCAGTGTTTAGATTTATGTGATATGTCCACAGTTTTGCATGCTATGTTTGGCTATTGTGAACAGACTTTCTGCTTATGTAGCAGTTTACTGTTTATTGTTTAAGATTGTGGGTTGAGGGCAGTAAGGAGACAGACAGATGTGAGTGTCATACATCATTTGCATCAGAATATGCATGCTGCTGCAGTAGCCGCTGGTCTATCAGCTGTGTATGTTTGTAGGGGATGACTATGACACATGTCCCTGTCACTTGACCATCTCTCCTACCCCTTTATGTATGGGTGTTGTGTGGATTCCCTGTTCTTGGTATTTGTGAGGTATGGCAGGTCTGTAGAAGGCAGCTGCACATACTGGTGCATATGCTGCAGACTGCAGCTGCTGCATTCTGCCCAGGAGTCATACTGAAGATTGTGAACAAATTGGGGAACAGCAAGCTGTATATGTCAGTGAGGGAGCAGTGTCAGTTCTGTTGTCACAGCATAGCCAGGGCAAGGGTACCCATAACAGTCCAGGTGAGGCATGTGCCTTTAGTACATATGTTATGTAACAGTGCCATCCACAGAGTTTAGGACACCTATGCATATTTGTGAAGTGTGTCCCAACCTACAGGCCTTTGGCATGCTAATATGGATGGCATTGATTTCAGAAGCAGCAAACAGTTCTGCTGGAAATTGCAGGTCTCAGTTATTTATTTGTTGACTTGACAAGCATGTACATGACCTGCAACAAACTGGAATGGAAGCCAGGACTGTGGGTGTAAAAATGTAAAGTATGCTAGTAATGTAACAGATAGAGCTACTGAGCAATAGTATAGCATGTGTATTTGCAAGATATATGTGCATGCATACAATGTGTTACACAGGATTTGCATGAACATATGTGTTTTGATGTGATGGGTATGACATGTGACAGTGACCTGTCTGTCATGATTTTGTAACATCAATCTGCACTGACTTGCCAGTATGTCAGCACACAGAATAGGTTTTGTGACAACCATGACAAAAGTAGGTGGCACAACTATGGACATTCTGCAACAGTCTGTGCAGTTGTCAGCTGTACCTGCTATCGTAGGCCTCATGTACCTCCATCAACATGTATTTGACTGTGTACTGGTGTGGTGCCTGCATCACAGCCCCAAGTACTCTGTCATTTATTCCATTATATGTAAAAGTAGTGTGTCACTGGCAATCAGGACATGTTTATCGAAACACCTGCTATTCATGAGAGCTGAGTGGCCTAGTGGGCTAATGCACTATGCTATGATTGACAGGGTCCCAGGTTCAAACCTTGGCAGGTATAATTATTTTTGCTGATGTGCATCACTGGCAATCAGGATATGTTTATGGAAACACCTGCTATTCATCAGAGCTGAGTGGCCTAGTGGGCTAATGCACTATGCTGTAGTTGACAGGGCCCTGGATTCAAGACTTGGCAGGGGTGATTATTTTGCTAATGGACATAACAGTGTCAGGAACATATATGTTGATTAAAGCAGTTTTAAGCAGCTTTAAGTTGGTTTAAGTGGATGTGCATGACACGGTGCACCACACTGCCCTGCTTATCTCTACTTAAACCATTGCTGATTCCAAAAAAAAAAGAAAAGAAAAAGGGGGTGATAGGAAAGTGGTGAAATGGGGGCAAGTGGGGGAAAAACAATGTGAAAGACAAGTAGGGATATGAAATGTGGGTATAGGAAAGGACCATAGCTCTCCATTTCTTGTACAGAAGCAGCTGTGCAAGTTGTGGACAATTTGGAATTTGGAGCCTCATATCCCAGAGAGAGGGCTGTGGGTGACTTAACTTTGTTGATTAATAGCTATAATGATTGATTGTGGAAAGTGTAGGTGTGGTCAAAATAGAGAGCTATGTATGAGGCGATATTTTTTTCGTGGGACAGATACCCTTTTTTTTAAGGAGAGACTGAAATGTTGGGGAAGGATATAGGTACATATGGGGAGGTATGTTGGATAGGAGAGGTAGCATTTGCAAACAGAAAAGACAGCAGACAGGGATGGTGTATGACACATGAGGGGGTAAACACCTTGGATGGGGAGGTTGTTGTAGAATTGGAGAACCGAGTGCCCCAAGATGGCAGCAGTGGGACTGAGCTCCCCACCCATGGGCAATCACCACTGCTTCTTCATGGCCCTGAAGGTGGCTGTGCTGGGGGCTGGGCTCTGGGGTGAGCCTGCCCCTCCAGGTTGGCCAGTCTGCCCCCAATCTGGCAAAGTCGATCATCAAACCCTTGCTGCATGATCCTGCACACCATGCCTGGTAGCTGTTACTGGGTGACTACTCCCTCTTTGCGCCCACTCCCGGGGGGAAGGATCCCATCTCCTGAGGTGGTTCCAACCGTAGGTGGTGCAGGGCCAGTGGAGGGGGCAGCTCCAGTTTGGGTCCCAGATATGCTTGGACCTGGTGCCACAGCCAGTTGAGATAGGGTAGGTGGAACCGCGGGAGCCGGCCTACTCAGTCGAGCTATGGTGATGAGGTTTTTCAAAGTGTATAAGTTAGTAATGAAGAGAACATGTGGTTAGTTGTAACAGCATGCCAGAACAAATCACATAACCCAGTAATGTAACATTGCATAGCATATCGAACACAACAATAATTGGGATAACAGTCAGTATTGTAAGAGCATGCCATAACAGTTACAGCATAAAGTGAACAACATAGGTAATTCAACAAGTTGTGTTAGTATGCAGCCATTGTAATACATACGTAACAATAATAAAACACAAGGCCCAACATAACATTTTGAGAACAACATATGTTAAAAGTAAACCATACCTGATGTATAGGAATAATAAATTATGATGCAGATAAGGGGTGGGGGGTGAGAGAAATACATACCATTAACTACCAGTATATGCTATATTGTTTGCAACAGAATTCTTATATACTCTACAGGGCTAACTTAATTTATGTATACATGTGGCCTATAGCTTCTGTAGCACCTACATACCTCTCAAGCTATCCACATGGGACAGTATGGGCCAAGCTTTAACACCTACAGGTACACAACTACAGGGGACTATTACATGTCAGGGGAACATATGTGACTACCAAGGTGTAATGTGGACTGATGTAGTGTGACTGTGCTATTGAGATAAATCAAGTGGCTGTTAAATCTGTGTCCCAGGGATTTGGCAACAGTGATCACAGTACATGACAGTGTGACACTTGAGAGACATGTATCATGCACAGCACAGAGAGTTTATGCTTATCTTGCTGTCCTTGGCAGACATGGGGTTAGACAATCAGCAGACATTCACAGACACACCAGGCATAGAGCCGTACCAAGATTAAACAGTTTTATTTGTTTTAATAACTTGTATTAGTATTGTACTTGTTGACTTTTTATTTACTGTAGTTGTATCACCTTGCTGAGCAATGCTCTTAACACTCTGGTACATCTGGACACACAAATTACTAACCCATTTGAACAGCTACTACAGACATTTATTTGCCTGTAATTCCTGTGGTGAAAACATCTGTAACAATACATAACAGTTTCTATTAATATTTAGTAGTACTTGTTCCTGGATTTGAACCCTGGTCTGTGTGTGACAAAATGTATATCAAACCTAGCGTTTGTCACACTAAGCTACTGAGCTACTGCTGAATATTGACTGAGTAATATAAGCTTAGAGCTCACCTGGTAACAAACTGTGACCTGGTAATAGAGGCAGAGTGTCATACAAGACTGCAGTGACACTTGAACACACATGCATGAGATTCATGCCTGACAAAGACAGTAGGTGAACTGTGTATTAATACTTGGAATGCAGGTATACACATTTAACCCCTAGTGTATGGGAATATGTGTGATGTGTACAGACAATATCGGAGTGCTGGGTTGCCTACCTGACCCATATACAGTTGCAGATGGTATATTTGCAGTCTATAGCTATTACAATTTTATACTTGCCTGCAGCAGCGTAAATAAGTTCAGGAATGCATATATCTGAAATGCAATGGTTAGCACAAGACAATCCTGAGGGAAACACACTATTAAACCTTAGCCACTGCTATTCTAGGTTCAGATATTAGTGCAGAACAAATATCATAATGCATTATATCTTGTAGTACAGCTCCACATCTACACTTTAGCGCAACAGTTCTTTATCAGCTAACCTTCAGTCACTTCATGGTCTTATTCCCATGTTTACTTCACAGCATTTGTAATACTTGATTTCTTGACCAATGACCCAAAATACATTTTGTTCAACACAGCTTTATTAGGGGTGACATGAAACAGTGATTGATATACATCTAACAGTCTTTCTTGATGAACATGTTAGATAATGCAGGTGTTGCAAAACAGCTGTTATTCCATAATTTATGCAGTAGTAACTTTATTTTCCTAACAATTCTGAATACAGCTGAACTTTTTATTTCCTTAACAGTGTGACTGCAGTTGAACTTTATTTCCTTAAAATTATGAATGTAGTTGAATTTATGTCTTTAACATTATGAATGCCATACTACTTTATTACCTTAGGATTATTAATACAGTATACACTTTTATTTCTTTAACATTATTAATGCAGTTGTAACTTTCTTTCCTTAACATTAGCAGGTTGCATGCTTTCATCTATATTGAACTGTACCTGGCATTACTTACTTATAGCAGTCCAGGTCTTTGACCAAACAGAATATACCTACTGGCAGTTACTACTGTACTCATTTTTATTTATATTACTATAGATTGCAAGATATATCTGTACTCACCACACATTCAAGGTGCAACCTGGCCAGGTGCCCTGCATGAGCCTCCAGGTTGTGAGCTCTCCCCTCTGCAGCTGTGAGGAGAGAAACACACCATTATGCGTACCTGTCTATCACACATGCAGATTAGGTATTGATAATACAAAAGTAACAATACTTGCAAACTTGTGGGGCATTCCCATCTCTAGTGTCCTGGACCCAGGTGTCCAGAAGTCCCCTCTTCCTATGCCTCAGGTCATCATGGTGATGACACATCTGCTCATCTGTGTAGGGGATAGCAGTTGCACTGGTGTGGTCACAAGCCAGCTGGTCCCAGGTCACCACCTTGTACTCCGATCCCTAGAACTGGCCCTGCAGCAGCTAGACATCATGGTCTTTAACAAGGAGTCCAACCATGACCCTGGACTCCAGAATGCCCCACCTCTGTGCCCAGAACAACACACCCTCTCCAACTCCTGACATAGTCAATGCAAAGATTGAACTCCAACAGATACTGGCTGTATTCCCACCTGTTGTACGTAAATAAGGCTGTTTTCCCACCCTTTGCCACCATCAGGCCATTTTTAAAAATATGTCACTTTGCTTATTACCGCGCAAACCCGCTGAGCTCAGCCAAGTAGTGCTTAAACTGGCAATGCTTAGCAGTTTGCAAAACAGCTTAGCTGAGCTGAGGACTGCATAAACAGGGTTCACTTAGCAGTGCCCAAACAAGCTAAGTAGAGCTGCACGTTGCTAAGTACTGCTAAAATGGGCCCTGTTTAAGCAGTGCTTGGCTTGGCTTAGCAATGCTTAGCAGAGCTTAGCTAAGAACAAACCACATTAAAAAAAAACAACTAAAACTTAATATTTTTTTCATTACTAGTACTTTATTATTATGAGTATGTATCTCGCTTCTATATTTCCTGAACTTGTATATTTTAATTTCTTTATCTTGGAGTGTATAATTTATGTATTGTAAACTTGTGTGTAACTGGAGCTTTTCTCCTCTGGTCTCCACTGACAATGGGCTTCTGGCCCAGCTGGACTAACCCAGTTAACAAATGTCAATAAATACTTCCATCAAAAAATAAAATAATTTATATAATCTTGCTATCACATATAAAAGCTGAATGGCCTGTCTGTGTATTCGAACCATGCACCTACTGCACTCAAGGCCGTTACTCTAACCATTTAACTATGTGGATATGTTGAGAGCTGCTATACATTTCTGTATAGCTCTCATCTACATTTAAGCAGTGCTGAGCACTGTGCCGTGCCACGCAAACATGCTCAGCTATGCTTAAACTTGATCTTTGTATGAAATTAAAAGTAATCGGTTTCTTTTTTTATATGTCTGGCATGTGTCTATTGCTAAGCGCTGCTCTGTGCAAAAAAAACCCAAAACATATTTAACTTTAATATTTAAGTGCCATTTGGCACTTTAACAGTGGGGGAGAGGGGGTGTTACTCATCTGCAGGCACTGTAATACACCCCCTACACCAATTCTGTAACCATGTTACACGGCTCTCTCTCAGTAGCACGCCTTCATTAATATGCAAGGCCCGCTGCTGAGGGGGAGACACAGACACAGCCATGGTTCCCTCTGTGTATGACTTACACTCTCTAAACAAATCCAAATACCTATACATAAACAGTAAAGAATGGACGTAAACAGAATACATCACCGTATATTAACCAGAGGTAGAAAACATACAACAGAAATATTGTTTATTAACAGTAGTATTGCAATCATTCATATAATACCATAAAGGATTGAACAATCATGAACATTGTTCCTTAGCTCATAATCAGATTGCTGTCCTCTTTTATAGCTTCATAGGTAGGCCATTTTGAGCCAAGCCAATTTCTCTTATTATGCTTGAATTTGCCTGTCTTGTTTCATTAGAGACCAGCCTTACCATTTATTTATTTATTATTTATTTATTTCCAGTTTGATAACCGGGGAAGTCCACTGGGCCCGAAATCCCATTTTCAGTGGAGGCCCGGGGAGAAAAGCTCCATATTACAAACACATTGCACACTTAAAGCTCCATATTCCTAAAACATTGCACACTTAACAATTTACAAACAAGTAAAAATAAAATTTTTATACAATTGTATTGTTAGCATAGAAGAAAAAAAATATATACATAGATATAAAATGCACATGAAGTAAATCAAGGAGAAGTGTAGGAAAAGGGAGGTGCAAAGAATTTAAAGGAGAAGAGATGCCAGGAGGAGGATAAAAAAAGAACAGTTAGACAAAGATTAATTTTATGTTTGAGGTGAAAGATACATGGATGACCATTCTCATGGTCAATAATTATATATTGCCCCTAATGAGAATAGCTGGGATCATACCATAGATAATTTGAAAGGACCCATGCACAAGATAAAGCACATAGGAGCTGCCTCTGTCCATTTGTAGTACAGGGGACAGTCTTGGGGTAAATATGCTATTTCCATCCATAGATCTAAGTTGTGCTTGAATGTGGTCAGGGATGAAGTTTTCTTTTCTTTTCTTTTCTTTTTTTATCATACGTTACATATCATTATTTATATCTAGAACCTAGCTGTACTAAAAGACATCCATGAATTGTACTTTCTTTGTTTGAGTTTTTGCTTTAAGGACATTTGCTGACATACTAAGAATAACTTTCTCTAAGGTATTGTTTGAGAAGCATTTGCTTTACTGCAAGCCCTTCACCACTAGAATAAAAGTAGATTCTGAACAGCACGTTTTGTCTTATGGTTTCATAAGGATGGGTGTTGAGAATTTGAGTGCCTGAAGGATGTTTGCATTTTATTGCATGTCTGGTAATGTTTTAATTAGTAGAGTTGTATTATCTTTATTAGTTTGCATACTGCTCATAACTTACTTCTTTCATTTTTTGCTTAGTTGGATGCCTATGCCTACCCTTCAGAACCTTCGCCTCATGCTAAGAGAGTTGCAAAAGCCAAGTGGGAGTTTTTCTATGGATCACCTACTTCAGAAAAAAAGGACAATGCAGGTTATATTTCTTAGTTTTTCATTTACATCAATGGCTAAATTACAAGTGTGAGTGAGAAATAACTGGATTTCTCTTTGTTAATCAGCATAGTACACGAGAATTAGGATGCAAAATCCAATTAAAAATCCCAGCACAGATATGAAAATTCTAATTATGTAATATCTGATTTGTGATATTTTTTAAATGAAACATTATAATATTAATCATCAATTTTATGTGCATATTTAATGTAAAACAGAATTTCATTTTTGTTTATATTAGGGTAGTATTTATCCACAAGATTGCCATATAAATATCCAAGCCCCTAAAATACACATTTTTATGGGTACTTTTTGTAATTCTGAGGACTGTAATTGTTATTCTTATCAAAATGAAATTTATTTTGAAAAAGAAGTATGTATAAGTCCGAAGTTGTAACACCTCAGAGTATCCCCCCTAGTTTGACTTACAGATATTGCAAGTTCAGTATACTTAGTTATCTAGGGTATAGGAGGTATATGTGTGTGTGTGTGTGTGTGTGTGTGTGTGTGTGTGTGTGTGTGTGTGTGTGTGTGTGTGTGTGTGTGTGTGTGAGCCCCCAAGTGAAAAAGAAAAAAAAAAACTTTTCCAATTTAGTAGAGAATTTTGAAATCCACTGACTAAAGGCTGAAATTAAAGCTAATTTTCAGATTTTCAGGATCTTCAATTTAGGTTTTTCACTTTCTACAGAAAAGTCATAAAGTGGGACTTGAAGGTTTGGGGAATCTTTTATAACTATATATAAATGTGTTACTTTATTATTTATGGTGTTTGGGGAATGTTTTATAACTATATATACATGTGTTACTTTATTATTTATGGTATTTGTTTTATTAACTAGGACATTTTGGTATTTTTTATATACAAGTAAACTGTTCTTTATAACACCTGACTATTACACTTGTTCATAATTAGATTAGACAAACTTTGTGCTAACAGATTCACAATGGTTTTTAGGAACAGTTTGACTAATTTCACTTGTTACTATTTAGGTAAATCTTCATACCTAGAAGAGACCCTGAACAGCACAAAAAGGAATTCTGGAGAGCTTCTAGGGGCTTGTGTGACATATCCGGTCACAGCAAATGGCTCTTTGTCATTTGTTCATATCGAAATTGAAACATCTCCTTCAGCATGTGATGAAGCAAAAAGCTGTAAAACAGGCATTATTCGAAGAGCTGTAAAATATTCAGAGACTGATCTGGACGCAGTGCCACTAAAATGTTACCATGAAACAAATATTGATGAAATTCTTGGAGAACAGGAAGTTGCAGAGATGGGCTGTGCAATTCAGGAGGATAGGGAGAGCCACAAGAAAAAGCAAAGCAGTGGTGCAGGAGATTTGTTTCGTCAACTGTGTGCGGAGAATGGTAAACCAGGCTTAGAAAATGGAAACTTCACAGGTCCAGAAATTGATGATGAAGATGATGAAGTGTTTGCGACACCTACAGAGAATGACAACAACACTAACAGGTAAGGTTTCATTTGCACTATTTTCTGTAATCGGGTTCTCAGACATTTACATTATTTATTGCAAAGTATGGCTTGTGTTTTTAGCATGAGATATTATTCTAATGCATTTCCAAATCTGATGACAAACTACAAGTAACATTATACAGTGAGTTTGGATTGGTTATTCAAATGTAACAGAAAGAGATGGGAAGCATGCATTACACAAAATAAAAAATAAAAAAATCTGAATGACTTCTTATTTAGAGAACTTGAAGTAACAGAAACTGGGCAATTACAAAATGAAAGCTCTGCAAAACATCAGATTTATATGAGTTGTAAAATGAAAAGGTTTTGGAATACAGCTTGCAGTATTGATTATTTTTACTCAGGATACATATGATATGATATAAAACATTTCAGAAGATTTGATGAGAACTAACATTTCAGGTGACTGTCAATGTGTTACTCATATACACGAAACTATCACAGGTGTCCAGGTTTTAGTAGAGGAAAAGGGAAGAATCATCCTTATTACAGTTAAGCTATTTTCAAATGCCCACACACATCCACTCTTTCTTACTGTAAAGGAGGTTAGCAGAAAGGATTTGGGGTAATTACTGTGATGTAGCCATATCTCTTCTTAATAGTATCTGCTTGTAGCAATATATAAACCATAGAAGAGTACAGAAAAGAACAATGCTGTTTTGTTTAAGTCTTATTTTATCCAGTTATATTTGTATCACTGTACCTGTCTGTCTATCTATCCATCTATCTATCAGTCTACGTATCCATGACACCTGTCTGGGTTACTCCTTATTGACTAGAGCCCTGCAAACAGGGAAAGTCCATTTGTAAGTACCTGATGAGTGGGCAGAAGCGAGCATCGTGATGGCTATGTATGTTTTATTTTATGCTCTAACCCCTGTCCTAACCAACCCCAAAGTATAAACTTCATACACTCACTAGTGGACAAAATTCCCTGATCTCTCCTGAGAACTGATGAAGCAATACGTTCTATTGTGAAAGCGCTAACTTCTCTGTTTTTATGTCTATTAAAGTTAGCTTTTTTATTAAAACACAGTGTTGTTTGATGTCCAGAACAGGACTGTGCTTTTGCCACAGTGACTTGCTTTGAGTGGATACATGTTACAAAAGAATATTATCAAGGGTCATCTTGTGATGTTGGTTGGAATGCGTTCAACTTATCATTCATTTACTAAGCAGAGGGACAAGTTATCTACAATGTTCCTAGAGAGAGAAGTTATCCCAGTGTCCTTGTTAACAAGATGGTTTCATAGGTGGATGTAGAGTGGGAAAAAGGCACACACCATTGTTAGGTACTTACATTACCCCTAAGGAGTAACACTACATTCTTCGTGGATAGGCAGGATAACAGGAGGTTTATGAGGGCAATGGTTTTAAAAGATAGTAGTGGTTCCAATCAAATAAGGGTATTGTTAAGAAAAGCGTCAATATGTTTAGAAGTAATGAGAACTTTTTTCAATTGGTGAAAGTGAACCTACGTTTGTTTTTAAAATAGACAGAAACTTGAAAGGTATTAAAGAAAATAAATATAAAAATGATGATCATGTATCCAGCACCAAATACACTTACAGATTTAGTTCCTGGCATCAGTCCCATTATATTTTAGACAAAGAACTTATAATCCTGGACAATTATTGTTCAGCTACAGTAAACATTATGAAAGGTAGTTGTTCAACTGCTGGAGTGATTTACCTCATCTGCTGTTCCAACTATAGTACTTTTAATACAGGGAAAATAGAAAGACCCTTCAAAAAGAATTTATGAACATTACATCTCCTAGAAAAGCTGTCCCTGTTTGCAGATGATATTATTTTATACATGATAAAGCCAGAAAAGTGCATTTCAGTGTTGTGGAACATTTTGAGGCAGTTTCATATCTTCTCAGGATACAAAATTAATGAAGCTAAAACAAAGGCAATAGTTATAAATTATGTACCCACATACACAAATTGGTTCAGCAATATCTACATTTATGGGGACATGGTAAAATGAAATACTTAGAAGTATGGATTAAAAAGGATTCTGGTGTGACAGCTAAAGATATGTAGGAAGAGACTAAACAAAAGTACATACAGAAACTGAGAGACTGGAAGCTCTGTTATAGAGATATGGATAGCAAGATACAAGCAGTTAAAATGTTTTTAGACCCTTTTGTTGTATACATAGGTCAGGCATATTTGTATGAACAAGAGGAGGTTGCTGATAGCAATTAATAAAGAGCTGAAGGGTTTAATATGGGAGGAGAAGATGGCAAGAGACAAGTGGGATATGCTGATTCTTCCAATAGAACAAGGCAGTCTAGGAGTACCCAATTTGAAGGGGTATTTCAGAAATACACAATTAAGGCTCCTATACATAGCACAAGTGGAAACCTATGATTCAAAATGGAAAAGGATAATGATGAAACAGGGGGGAAACTCACAAAACAAGGAGAGACTGGGATTATGGATGCAGATCCTTAAGGATAATAACAATAACCATGCAGAATATTATATCCATAAATAGTAGAAAGTACTCTAAGAACTAAGCCAACATGGGAATGGATAAAAGAGATTCTGGTGATAAGGATGGCTACAATTAGGGATACAGACAATAGGCAAGAGGGAACTGGAATTTATTGGTGAAAACTGGTAAATGAAGCAAAGTACTGGGAACAAATAATTAGAAACAGAAAGAGAATAGAATTGGAAGAGGCCAAGAATTTATTTGGACTGCAGGCTAGAGATTGCCTTCCCTATCAAGGATTGATATCAGAGTATAGACAGAGAAAGAAATAGGGGGAACCTAAGCAAAATACCAGCACTGGTATAATTTTTAGTAGAATCTAAATCAGAGGCTGCTGGTAAAAATGGAATAATTAATATCGCATATAAAATATTGCATGATAACTATAAGAATCAATCAGAGGAGGTTGGAATGATTATGAATACAGATTAGATAAACAATTCAGAAGGAAACAATGGGGATGTATGTATATCTTCCAAATATGCAACAAAGTCTAGAAGATTTAGGATCTTTGCATGATAGTGTATGCAAAGGTATTTTTATATCCCAAGTAGACTCTAAAGAATTTTTCCTCAGGTAGATAGCAAATGTAAGAGGTGATGTTGGGAAGAAAGAGGTAATTGGGAGCATATTTTCTGGCAGTGTAATGAGTTAGCAGACTTTAAAGATTCCCTGCAGACTACTCTGTCAGAGATACTGAGTGAGTAAATTGGTGTAACTAAGGAAATTATTTTTTTAGCTATGATACAGAATCAGAATTGTCTAGCCATAGTAAGGCTTTGCTAAGTCTAATTAAGGAGACTACCAAAAAACAGTTACTAGAATATAAATTAAAGTCTAAACCAACTGTACTAGAGGTAGTGAATATAGTAACAGAAATAAAAACAACTGGAATTGGGATCTTTAGAGAAGGGTAGAAGCAAATTACATATAAAAAAATAGGAATTGTTGGAACAATACATGCATGCAGATGAGGAATGAGGTTTAAAAGAAGGCAGGATTTGAATGAGCTATATAATGTTTGACTGACAATGACTGTATATATTAAGTGATGTGTAATGTTTCCAACTAAAATTATGTCAATATGGTTTATTTTCATTTATATAAATATATGATTGACTATGTTATATATGATACTTTAATAAAGGTATCTCTTGTTTAAAAATGAATCCCTTAGAAAGCAATGTTAGTGCTTTATATAAACACTCTGAAATGTGATGATTTCTCAAAATTTTAATTTGATAACACAAAAATAGTGGTACCTGATGAGAAAGGAAGACACTAGGAGATGCATATAGAATGCGATGAATTGATGTGGCAATTGAAACAGAATGCTTCTATACCTCTAGGACTGAATGAATACATATTAATTAATTATTTTTAAAACTGAGGGCATCAGAACTTTAAGGGGATTTATTGACTAATACTGTTTTTTTGCATATGTTTATTTTTGTGATACGCTTCAATATGTGATTTATATTGACTTTTTAAAATATTGGCACTCATTTTTATCCATTAATTTTTTGGAATGTTTCTTAGTTCATTAATTAGTTTTATAATATTTCACTTTTGTGACTGTATAGAATTGTGACAGATTCGCTTTAAGAAGTTGTGATTTGTTTTAAGATTATGTGATTTACTCTTGGTATTTAGGGCAGGTGGCTTTGACTTGTTCATTTTGGTTCTGATGAAGTCCTAATCAAGTACAATATGAAAGCCGTTAACCTGTGTTTTTTTTTTTTGATTAAAATAAAATACTTTTTACCCCTTTCAGAGAAGCTGTGTTAGTTTCCTACCTACACCAAACACTGTGTGCCTAGTGTCTTTGGTTAAGTCATTTTTGGGTGAGGAGGGCAGCATAGTCATGCTTTTTATTCATGATAATGGATAAGGCATTTGCCTCACAAACACCATGTACAAGATTTGATTTTTGCCTTTAGGGAAATTGGCTAGGCATAAAATAACCCACATTGGCAGATAGCCTAGTACTTGTCTATGAATATAGAGCATAAAGGTACCAAATAAAAAAATGGAATAAAGCAATACTGGGGCAAAATGTCTAGAAGAAACATAAAACATCTGCCAAAACTAATGACTCAGAAATCCAGAATATGTTGCAGACAGGAGTAATTCAAAAAAATTCTGAAAATCCCTCAGTGCAGATCATAACCTTCATTGCAATTCATTAAAGTGTTCATAATCTTTGTAATGATTTGCTTGCTAAATCAGAGTTTAAACCAATGCATTCTATGTCTGAAGTAACCTGTAGGACAGTAAATAGAACTTGTGTAAATATTTTTATAATTTAAAATCTATACCATCTGTTGATGATAAAGTAAATGTTAAATTTAAAGACAGTCATACTAGTGGAACTATTGGAAATATTACTTGTAAATATTTATGTCACAGCAGATTTATTAAAGCAATGAATGTAGAAAATGTGCATAGATAAGCTAATGTGAATCTGCATACATAATTTAATTTTTTGTGAATTGTATTTGACATAACCCTCACAGTGCCAGGATATTTTTAATGCTTTACATAATTAAATGGAATTCTTTTGCTATTTTTAAAGTAAGAGGGATGTGGTATATGGTTGTAGGTGGGACTATAATATTAACAGAATAGCTTTATGTACAATTTTAACTATGAGAGCTGTGTGTTGTTTGATAGCTTTGCTTATGAATCTGAGTTATTACTTGATGAGAACCCAATTCGCTAAGTTCAAATGACTGAGAACTCAACCCATTTGAAAAAAAAAAAATAATTAAAAAAAATGTTGTGTGTGTATTGGGGAGTGCAAGTCACCTACTCCCTCACACTTGTAGAAACCCACTTCATGGTTGTACAAACATGAAAAGAAGGCAAACTCCTGCAAAATAAATGAATCACTCCCAATGTGCTCACTTAAAAACAAAACTGGCAGGGATTTCCTATGGGAAACTACAGTCAGGGAATTGAACTCAGCAAGTCAAGTCCTCGTTTAGTGCAACACATCTAGCTTTTCATTCTACAGTAAAGTGTGACAGTGTTTGGTAACCTAGCCCATGATCATCTCACAAGTGCTTGAATGGCATAAAATCAGACACATGAAGTCAAAAGTCCTACTTAGTGAATGTTTAAGATAACAAGAAGAGGAACATTAAGGTACTGGTAAGAACAACAAGGTAGCAGAAACAGTGAGATAGTGGAAATGTACCTTGCCTCACCACCAACTGGGATTAATAATATATATGTGTATACATGGGTTTACTTCAGAAGACTGAAAAACCAAAAGGCTGAATCTCAAAATACTGAAAACAATTTTAATACAGGGGGCAAGCCCCCCTGCACCCCTCATGTGGGGGGCTGCACCCCCCACACACTCTGCTAATTATATATACCAATGCCAAAATCACACAACAGTGGAGAAGGGGCCAATTCCATCATTTGGTATTTTGAGTTTTCAGTATTTTTAGATTCAGTCTTTTGGTTTTTCAGTCTTCGGAAGTAGACCTATATATATATATCGGCAGCACAAACCTTAGCAGCAAAGTCCCCTCCCTTATCCTTTTCCTTCTGCACCAAAGTCACAGCCTGTAGCAGCAGAAAGTCCTATCTTGGTGATCGTTACATTGAATGACCCATGGATCCAAGTGTTGGCAGAAATTTAAAAAAATGTAAATATCTTTGGGTTGATTTGAAACTCTGACGCTTGATTC
This sequence comes from Protopterus annectens, assembly GCF_019279795.1. Taxonomy (NCBI): domain Eukaryota; kingdom Metazoa; phylum Chordata; order Ceratodontiformes; family Protopteridae; genus Protopterus; species Protopterus annectens. The sequence continues at coordinate 783,050,703 of NC_056748.1, read as the reverse complement.
TGACTTCTGCTACTCATAACATAAAACCAGTGAGAAGCTCGGCAACAGCTACAATAGTATTCCTTAATTTCCTGCAGTATATGAGCTCAGGTACCACTAACATCTCATTTTGATGTTCCTCTTGTCATTATGTTGAAAGCTCCAAAGCTCACTGCCTAAGATGTTCAACTTTTTGTGTCCAGTTATATGCCATTCAGGCATATATGACTTGATTAGAAGTTAAGAAGTCATGGTGGCCCCAATTCTATGTTTGAAGGCCTCCTCTGTCTGGTCTTCTTGTACATCTGTAATAACTGTTTTTAAGATACAGATACAGCAAGTGTCAAACACACTGAATGGTGCAACATCTGGGGAGTAATAACAAAGAGAAGTTTAATTTGTTTAATGAATGGGTATAAAACAACAGTCATTCTGTATTTATGCCCATGTTAGTTGAAAGTTATATGCAAAAAAAGACATAAATGCTTTCTATGAATTGCCAATGGAATATTTCTGATGGGAAAACAAAACTGTAAGATATGAATTAGAATTAATCTATGTTAGTTTATTGAAAAAACACATAGTTGAAACTCATATGGTCAAGAGCATATAGTAGATAATGTAGTTAATTGAAAAAAACTGACATAAATCCACACAACTCCTGCCAATAAGACAAACATTTTTACATGGGAGGAAGCCCCCCTGCACCCACTATACCCCTTGCTAATTATTTATACAAACTCTAATATTGCATTACAGTGAGTAAAAGGGCAAATTCCCTGTTCCATACTGTACTGCGATCTCAGTCAAAACAGTTCAACTAACCAAATTGTTGACTGTATAATGTTTGATAATTTCTTCCTACGATCAGTTGACATAGATCCAAATTGGGAACATACTTATTACAGCTGCTTTCAATTCAGGATAAGTTTGTAATATACCATTGCTGCATGAGGGTTTAATCACAGCTGGAGTGGTTTGCTCTTGAAAGCAAAGCCCAAGTGACCAGACAAAGTTAGCCTTGGGAATACCTGCATTATGCACAAACAAGCATGGTATATTGCTGTTACGTGTTTGCAGTATTTACAAAATAAATAGCTTTCTTAATGTCATTTATGATGTCAATTTTATTATTTTTATCTATAATTTCACAGTATTGAGTTAAAATGACTCTTTCCACTGTGTGTGTGTGTATTCTACTTTAAGCAGCCATGTCTTCCACTGAGGAATAACATGAAATATATTTACCCCCCGGATTTACTAATCTTCCGTGCAGGACTAGCTTAGTCCTGCACGGACGCAGACATTTAGAAGCAGGATGGCAGTGCGCCATGCATATTGATGAAGGCACGCTGCCTGAGCTCCTAATCTTACATGGAGCATGTAAGAGTATAGGGCATGTCTGAGAGCAGAGCTCTCAGAATATACACGCCCCCACAATGAAGAACAACAGAAAGCCCAAAAGAAAGAGCGTGACCACTCACAGGTGTCTGCATACCCCCAGCAACATCTCCCCATGTGTACAACAGCAATAGTAAATACAAACAATATAAATATACCAATTTGTTTTTATGAAACAAATGAAATCTAACCTTAGGTGCACGGATTTGCCCATTGCTTAGCTACGGTTAATGCAGCTTAAATGGCTGAAGAGGATAAGAAGGAAGATATATGCAAATGAAGCAGTATATCAATAGTGTAGTGGGCAGAGCATTTGCCTTACGAGCAGGCATTCCCGGTTTGAGTCCCACTGCAGCACATTCCATTTTCCAATACAAATCACGTTATGACCAATATTTTAGTTGCATAACCTACTAAATAACATATATTTGTGAACTGGAGTACTGCATTAAATGCAGATGTGAGGTGTCCGTGTCATAATGTTGCAAAGTCCACAGATAATCACATGTACCCCATACAGTATATGTACACAGGAATCATGGATACAAACGGAAGATAAAATGTGTAATGAATGATAATTGCATACAGCTTCCAAATCCCCCACCTTCCCAAGATCCATTAGACATTACTGTCTAAATCAATGCAGTGGTAAGCGGGAGTAAGCACTAGTAAGGAAGTGTAAGCACTATTAAGCAGTAGTAGCAGGAGTAAGCATATGTAAGCAGCAGTAAGCGGATTTAAGCCAATTTGTGTGGGGGCCAGCAATGCGCACACAGGTTAAGCAATATGGAAGCTAACTTTCTGTAAGTATATTTAACCGGAGGTTAGCATGGCTTACTCTTGAGCAAACCCACCAAAACCCACTTACAAGTGCTTAAAAGTGCCTTAATATAACTGTATCATACAGCTGCTGTTCTGCCCAGGAACAAAATGAACAGCCTTGCAGGTCTTGATCCCAGGACCCTATACATTATAGTGACAGTAGTTAACCACCAAGCCATCACAGCAGTACATAAGAGTGAGGTATCACCAAACAAACCCTCACTATAGTAAAATAAAACTGAACATGTGAAAGGAATCAGTATACAGTCATATGTTCCATAACCTACTACATAACATAATTATGTGAACTGGAGTACTGAAGTTAGTCCAGATGTGAGGTGTAAATGTAATAGACTGTTGAAGTCCCCTGCTAAACACAAAGACCCCATACAGTATACATACACATGAATCCTGGATACCAGACATATATATAAGATGTGAATATATAATAAATCAAGGCCAAAAAGCAAATATAATGCAAAGTCAATTTTAAGCAACCCTAAGCATTGCACAGGCCAGCTTAGGAGGTGTAAGCAATGTGCAGGCCAGCTAACTCAATGTGCCCAGTAGTATAGCCCATTAAACAATGCCAACCTTAGTTAAGAAGGGTTGCCCATAGCTTAGCCTTTTCAAAACCGGACAATCACGGCAAAGTGCGGGAATTGGGCCCTACTTAAACCCAACAGGTGGGAATATATCTCATAACTGGTTGTAGCTTCCCTTTGCAGGCACCATGGCAGAAAGGGGAGAGGGAGTGCACTTCTGGGTGGAGTGCTAGGGCATCCAAGAATCCAGAATCATGGCAGGACTCCTTGTCAAAGACCATGAGCAGAGACTGCTGCAGGACCAGTACCAGGGTTCCCAATATAAGGCGGAAGCCTGGGACCATCTCGCCCATGACCTCACCAGTGCCACTGGCATACCCTGAACTGGTGAGCAGGTCAGGCATCACTATGCCGACCTGAAGGGGCATAAGGGGGATCTCTTGGATCAGTGGATCCAAGAGGCAAGGACGGCAGGGGCTGTCACAGCTGTGTGTAAGTATCACTCCACTACGTGTGTAATAATGGCCAGCGCATGTATATTATGGATAGGTACGGCTAAATATTCCTATGTCCTTTACAGCGGCAAGTGAGCGGGCCATGAACCAGGAGGCCCATGGCTGTCACCTGCAGAGGTTGCGATGCAAGGCAGGTCATAACACTCTTGCATGTACTGTCATAGGAAATAAATTTAAAAGCATTAGTACGTTAATTGACAGTATAAAACCTGTATTGTTTAAGGCAAGTACAGCATACACTGGAGAATATGCCAGGAAGAGTCTCATATAGTTTGTATATAAATAAAAGCATAATAGCCTGACAATAAAGGTCTAACTGCTGGACTGCATGTGTATACTGTGGTATCATATGGTAATGTAGATTTGTCATCACTTAATAGTACTGTTGCATTAAGCAGTGTCACACACACTGTGCAACATAAATAAAATGTGTAGGAATGTCTGTATATGACTGGTGTAATTCCCAGAGGTCATTTAGTACAACTGAGAGACACACAGACAGAAAACAGTGAAAAGACAGACAACAAAATCTGAATAGCACATGCAACTGAGATGTGAACTGTTGTATTTTTAGCACACACAGTCATGATTCGAATCCTGGGAGTGGTAGTAGTCTGCATACAGAATCATACCTCACAACTGTATATGTCCAGAATGTCCAGTAAATTGTCCCATATCTGCTGCCTGTCACCCTGTCCCCCTGAGAAATCAGTGGGATGATCCCAGACATATAGGCAGGAAACAGGAAATACAACTGTTTGTCACACATCTATGAGAACAAAGCTGGCACACTAGCAACTCCCCAAAATCTTATGAGAGTAATAAGTCACGTATGTCCCAGTTACACCCCCATGTTGTCAAGCTGTGACCAGAGTGTGTACAGTAACAGAGTGAGATGTATGTGCATTATAGTAATGTGGAATCTGGTACTGTGTGTGGCAACATTCAGGTAGTGCTAACAAACATTGCTCCCACAGGTCTGTCAGATACGAACACTGTGCCCAGAAATAAAATAATGATAGTACTGGTGCTGTTTACTTTGGTATTGTATGGCATTGTGACTGATGCAGTTGCTCTGAATAATAAGGTATTACTCTCACTGTCACCCCCACTGTGCTGCATAATATAACTGTGTAGGAAATCCTGTATAAGAGTGCTGTAAGTCACTAAAGGTTGAAGAGGGCAATAGTCTACATATGTCCCAGTTCACCTGCATGCGGTCAAGACATGGTCAGAGTTGGTGCAAAAAGAGATGCACAGGTATGTGCACAACATAACCTGGAATCTGGGAGTATGTGTAGAAACAGTTAGTTAGTGTTAACAAACAATTCCTCCACAGGTATACCAGGTAAGAGGTGTATACTGCAGGTAAAACCAGTTCATGTATAAAGATGATGACAGCCATATCACTGTCCAAACTAAGGCTATAGGGTAGTGTAGTAATACTTGTAAGGTACAGATAACAGCACTGACTAGGAAAGCAACGCAAACTATGGGAATATACTAGTTGTTAACTGACATCCCCCCCACCATATCTCCAAAAATACACTAAATACCCGCCTCAACTGGTATGTGATGACTGCACTGTTATGTTGGGATATCTGTGCTATTCAGATTTTGTTGTCTGTCTTTTCACTGTTTTCTGTCTGTGTGTCTCTCAGTTGTACTAAATGACCTCTGGGGATTATTCAAATCTGTTTCCATGCATGTGCTATGTTGAAATACTCCAAGATTGGTGGCATGCTGCCATCAGTGTACCTGCATGCTGTTATTACCACTGTGGTTCCATATATGCATGTGTTGCTTTTGCTATGCAGCTGTTCTGTATCTGGTGTCTGGGTTAATGGGAATATCTATGCATGCTGTTATACCTAACCCTGGAATGTGTTGACTATTACTAACCCACATATGTTGATACACCATAAACACCATAGCACGTATGGGAATGCTGGTCCCAGTGGACCCACCTGTCCCACCTCAGCTGGCAGTGGCACCCAGCATCAGAATGTCTGGGGCTCAACCCGGCACCTCCTCATCTGTTGGTCCTGCAATACCTTCAGATGGAACCGCCTCAGGGGATGGAGCTTGCCCCCCCAGGAGCAGGCGCAGACAGGAACCTGTCACTCATCACCAGGTCCGGGTCATGGTACATAGTGAGGTCCACAGGGAGGTCTGAGATCTTCTATGCCAACTCGAGAGCCACGTGTTACAACTAGAGGGTCGGCCTGGCTCTCCAACTCAGCCCCCAGCACAGCCACCTTTGGGGCTGCAAAGGTGCAGTAGTGACTACCCATGGGTGGAGACCTCAATCCCACTGATTCCACTAGGGGGCTCATGGGCTTCTGATTTCACAACACCCCTTCCCATCAAGGTGTTTACCTACCACATGTGTCATATACAGTCCCTGTATGCGTCTTGTTTGTCTTGTCTGTTAACCTACTCAACCTACCTCCCCAAATATACCTACTATCACTCCCCAATATCCCACTATCACCTAAAAAAAATAAAAAGGGCAATCTGTTCCCAAAAAAAAAAAAAAAAACTCGTCCCATACATAGCTGTCCATTTCGCACACGTGTCCACTGGACACATGTAATCTGGTCTAATTGGCATCACAACATATTATTGTTGTCCTCACCACTCTCTTAGGGGTCTGAATGTCCAAATCTACCTCCAAATGCAGTGTATATATACACAGCTGTTGCTGTAGAAGAAATGGGCAGCTATGGACCTTCCCTACACCCTCTTGCACATCCCTAGCTATTTTCCCTACTGTCTTTCCCACTTTGGGACCCTTTTTCACTACTTTCCTATCAACCCTTTTTTTCTTTTCTTTTAAAGAAATTAGCATGGGAGTAAGTGGGAGTAAGCACTTTTAAGCAGCAGTAAGCAGGTTTAAGCCTGTTTGCATGGAGGTAAGCAATGCCTACACAGGTTAAGCAATTTAGAAGCTGAGTATAAAAAACTGTAGGAAGTTAGCAATGCTTACCTCTGTGCAAATCCACACAAACCCACGCAAACCCACTTACAACTGCTTAAAAGTGCCTTAATCACTCTATATCCAACTGCCCTTGTTCTGCCCAGCAACAAAATAAACAGTCTCTGCAAGGCTCGAACCCAGGACCCTGCACACCATAGCCAAAGTGATTTACCACTAAGCCATATCAGATACACATAATGCTGATGTTTTCAGAAACATATCCAGCCCAGCCATTCAACAGTACAGGAAATGTATTTAAACATGTAGATGTATGTGTGTGTGTATTTATATTTATGTCTAAATAGATATATACATATCTATATATGTAGATATAGTTTTATATATATATATATATATATATATATATATATATATATATATATATATATATATATATATATATATATATACATACATATGCATAGATCTATAGCTATATATGTCTATATATATATATATATATATATATATATATATATATATATATATATATATATATATACAGACATATATATGCAGATAAAAATGGGAACATAATAAAAACATATATGTCCACATGCACCATTAATGGGGTTGAGGGGGCCCAAACAACACACGTCTTGTACGTATAGATATTCCCCCCTCACAGCAAAACACATCTGCCCTGCAATACACTACCAGCTGTTTCAGATCCCATAACTAGGACCTGACACAACATGGGCATAAGATGTTAACGGTACTCCATCCCACCTGTGTGATGTCAGGCTGGTATCAGTAACATAGCATGCAGTACAGTCTGGCTACCTTAGGGAATGTACAATGTGGAAGCAATCAACATCCCTAGGATACATATACACAGCATATATGCAGCAGATACATATATATATATATATATATATATATATATATATATATATATATATATATATATATACATATATATATATATATATATATATATATATATATATATATATACCTATAGATACATATGTAGAAGGTGCACACAATACGTAACAGCCACTATGCCTACAGTTGCCCCCTTACCAACTGGACACTGTATGAGCCACCCATACAAATGACAATTGTTGCTTGCAACATATACCCACAGAGAGGTCAATGGATATAACACCACACACAGGTTTGCATACGTGGGAAAGCTTTATTTGTGTACTATTACAGTTGTATATGCCATGTCATATAGCTGTCTAGACACTGACATACATATAAACAGAGTAATGCAACTGTGAAACAGTTATATTAATACAGTAGTCTGGAAAGGTTTACATATGTTGCTGTCCAGGCTGAGGCCTTCAAGTAATACAATAGTAAAGACAGACTGGGCCACAGGATACCAATCAATCAACAGTAGGTAATGCAGATGTATAGTCCAGCAGCCTCTATCTACACTCTGTACACAATCCCTATGGGGTAAAGACCTCAGTTGATACAATGGGTTGTATCTGTTACATAACAAGGCACAAATGACACCATCACAATCACACTGACAAACAGAACAGTCTGTATGGCAGGAGGCAGTAGGCCTGCATTTACCCAAGGTGAATTGTATGGTAATGTACATCCAGATACCTTAAGGCAGCTTACCCCTGATACCCCCACATGTTGTAACAGCCTAGGTTAGTTATGGTGCATCCCCCCTAGACTCAATAATACAGGGCCATATACCACTGTTACATACCATGGCCTCTGGAGCGCATAAGGGCACACATGTATTGTGTAGGTGAAGCCCACACATATATGGACCCGACCCCACAGTATATGTGGGGGACACAACATCAGTGGACTGATGGCAGGAATGGCAGGATGACATACTCACAGCCCACTACATAACAACCCCTGACAGCATGTCATATGTACAAAGCCTGGTATGTAGGTGGAGGACAGAGGCTGGAACACAGGCCCATATGTGTAAAACTGTTGCCATACACTAAGCAAGTCGCTGGGGTTACAGGATAGTCTGAAACATACTTTTAGTCTGGAATATGAAGTTAGAAAAAGAAATTGATGTAGCAGTGTACTGATAGCACTCAACACACACACTGCCAGTGATATATCTGACACAAGACCTGTGTGGTAGACAGACAAAAAATAATAGGCACACATCTGGCCATCAAGAGGATAAGCCCACAGTTGAGAGCTATGCAGACAGACTGCATTCCAAGTTAAACTAGTATGTACCCTGTAACACCGGTGCTATACAATGCATACAACAACACTACTCACACTCTGTCTGTAGTTCTGGAACCTCCTACAAATATGTAGCTGGCCTGAGTGTGCAGGTTCTCCTGTAAGAGGTATTGCTACCTGCTGTCTGTAACACTGCTACCCACACACAGGAAGGATGTCCATCATACAGGAAAGGTAAAGGGACCACGCCCACATGATGTAGGGATTTATAGTAGTTGGTTGCCATGACAGTGATAATTGGAAGTACTTCACAGCATGCTGCATGCAGGTAACAAGTAGAGGACACTGATTGGTGCAGAGGCCTTCACCTGTTCATGTACATCACCTACGGATTCCATGCTGCAATCTATGCAAAGCAGCTCATTCCATTTCCTGCATTGAGACTGAGAGAGAGCGAGAGAGAGAGTGTGTGTATAAGGCACAGAAAAAAAAAGCAAACCATCCAGAAGGGACTGCATTCCCAGAACAGGTATGTGAAGTAAATAGTTATGTAATTGACCATAGCGCTTGGTCCGTAATAATGGGATAGATGATGTGGAATGATTTATATGTGCCTTCAGGTGTTGTTGATATAATGATGTTCAGCTGAACAATGGCTAAGGACAATAGAGTCCGTCCCTGTGGGTAGTGGGCCATACCCATCAACCATGCTGAGCAGCACTGACTGATAAGATATAAGCCATCATAGTGTGTGTTGTGTAATGGGAAGTATGTATATTACGTGGCCAATAGCTGGTGGTGGATGTAATGCCATAATGATGGATATGTGGGTTCCACAGCCCACCTCTTGCAGGATACTCAGGTTAACCTGTATTGTGGCATGCAGGAATGCCGTAGGTGTGTAACAGGGTTACCTGCGATCTGGCCCTACATATACCACCCTAATGTCAGGCTGTGTCCATATGTGGCACCTGTCTGTGTTGTAGCAAGGCAGAACAATGCAGCTGTGCCAGAAGGTGTTATGAGATTGTGGACCTGATGTCTGAATGTACCCCACATATAGGTATACATATGTGCACATATATATATATATATATATATATATATATATATATATATATATATATAAATATATATATATATATATATATATATATATATATATATATATATATATATATATATATATATATATATATATATGTATGTCCACAAATATACAGATACCCATGTGTAGACATATATATGAGCACATATATACATCACATATATCTACACATATATAGATATATACCTATATGCACATGTCTACATATATACAAACACACACACAAATATATATGTATGTAAATACATATCCCCTATATTACAGGTCTATGTCATTTAATCAATCTTCCAGATGTTCGAACACCAGAAGTTCGAACGTGGAAGTTTGAAAATTGAAAATGTTGAAGCTGCGGAAATATGAATTCTTTCCCAGGGAAAGAATTTGGTTGGCTGTTTCTGCGGCTTCGACATTTTCTCCACTGTGGTGTGAAAGTTACGGAATGGGTTAAGGTAAGTGTGCGAGTGTGACGGACATTGGGGTTAGGGTGCGGGTAAGGTAAGTGTGCGATAGTGATGGACTTTAAGGTTAGGGTGTGGGTAATGTAAGTGTGCGATAGTGACGGACTTTAGGGTTAGGGTGCAGGTAAGGTAAGTATGCGATAGTGACAAACCTTAAGGTTAGGGTTTGGGTTAAGGTTAGTGCATAGATAGTTGTGTATGTAAGGTTTAGTGTAGGTTTATTAGGTTTTTGGTGTGCTTGTGTTGTGTGTGTGTTTTTCAGAACAGCAAATTTTTTCCCCTGGGAAAAAATTCGCTGTTCTGAGGGTTCGATGTTTTCACATTTCGAACTTTGAAGTTCGAACATATGGTGTTCGAAATTGTGGGAGTTCGATTATGTGACATAGACCCTATATTACTACCACAGTGCTGCATGCTATGTGTGAGGAAACAGCACACATAGCAATACATAGAGATATCTACAGCTGTCAGTGTATGCAACATGGACAGGTATGTCACATGTGAACCCCTTGTTGGGACCACATTGCCCTTGTCTGTGAAGTATGGAATGGGAATATGGGGAAGTATGGCAAGTATAGTGGAGGTGTCAGGGTTGGTAGATATAGAGGACAGCCTACAGGGGTAGTATGTGACATGTGGTGGGTAAACACCCTGGATGGTGTATGTGGTCTGTGATGTGGACGCCGCATGGGCCCCAATATGGACACAATGGGAACAAGCCTCCCATCCACTGCTACTCACAACAGCAATCCATGTCCTGAAGGTGCCTGGCCTGGAGGGTGAGCAGGAGGAGCATGTGGGCCCTGTGAATGTGTAGTGGCTGCCTCAAAGTGATGTAGCACATCCCACATGTGCCTGTGGAGCCCATTATGGAGCAGACCCTAGACCTGACCTCAGGGGACAGGAACATGTCTGTGTGTGCCCCCGGGGGGGACAACATCCCCTGGGTTGGTTCCACCTGACGGTATTGCTGGACCAGTACATGATGTGGCCTCAGGGTGGGTCACACATGTGATGTGGCCCAGTAACATGGGTAGATGAGTTTGGAGAGGTGGTTCTGCTGGCCAATAGTACATATACATGCTATTGTGTCACTGTTATAGAACATATGTCAGTAGTAATAGTCTACAGAATCCCAGAACATGTCCAACAGCATTCATAGATAACCGCAATAACACAGAATGTCAGATGTGCAGCAAACACATAGCAAGCATACTACAGGCATATATGAAACCATTGTGGCCCTGACATAGTGTCCACACAGGGAACTTGGCTACAAACACATTGCACAAAGCGTGGTACAGTACAATATCTGCCCCACTGGTAGGTATGCTGTAGCCATACCTATTGAGTTGTGTGTACAATTTGTTGTCGCTGATGTGGGAGGGGTGACAGTGATGTGTATTAAAAACTGTGGTAACCTTGCTGCATGACTTGCTCACACCTGTGTCCATCTTTATGCCTTTCAGGCATGATGTCCCATGGAAGGCTGCTAGCCTACACAGCAGCTGAAAATGAAATCCTGCTGAATGAACTCATACAGCACTATGTGATCTTGTTTGGCCGGGCCACCCATGATCAGCAGGAGTGGACCGCACTGTGGAATGACTTAGTTTACATGGTCAATGATGTTGGACTGCACAACCGCAGTTATGAGCAGGTCCGGCATCATTGTTCTGACCTGCTTTGCAATTCCCATTGGTGTGCTGCAGTCTGGGGGGGATCACCTCACCATGGGGGGTCATGCCATCCACCCCGACACATGTGGAGGAGCTCCTGGCCAGCCTCGTGGCACCTGCCTGTCTGGCCAGCCACCAACAACCAGACACCTTTGTGGAGGTGGGTGTCACCCACACACCGACTGAGAAGTCTGCAGGTAAGGCCCCAGGGCACATCAGTAGACCACTGTTGTGTATACATCTGCATTGGTACAGGTAGATTGTGCATATCTGACATGTCATAGATATATTTTGTTGCTGCATAGTAGTGATAAACAGATATACATATGTGGTAGTATTGTGGAAATTTACTGTTGATGTATTGTAATGCTGCACTCACTCTGTAGCAATGCCACAGGTGTGACTACTGACTTTGCATCTCTCACCCTCTTATGTAGGTCCCTCCGGGATACCACCAAGGAAACAGCCTGTAGCTGGTGAGTATGGTTTATGTAGATGTTTGCTAATACACTGGGCATGTAATGGCAATGGTATAGTCCATGCACACATCTAACACACATACCCAGAATGCATGCTGTACATGTGCATGTAATGTTGCTGTGAAATGCAAGGCATCACAGGGGTGACCGTGATGGGGTATTGGAAGGGTATGTCCGACACCTGCATGATAACTAACATCCTGTCATTGTGGTATGTGTCCACAGGGAGTAATATAATGGTGGGAGACATGGCCTACAGTGGGGATATGTTTGGAACAACACCCATATACAGTGCAACAGCAGTGTATATACTTGTAGGACAATGGCAACTGCTGCAAAGTTGCACTATGGCATAAAGCATTACAGTGGTCCACATTATCAGCTGGGACTAGGCTGTAACATGTGGTGTTCAGTGTATGGGACACTGCAAAGTGACACACATGTGTAGGACTTACTTGTCATGCATCTGCAAAAAGGCTGAAGGAGGGGGGTTGTCAGCATGACACACCAGTGCACTGCAACAGGGAGTCTAAGGATGCTAAGAATGGCTGTATCTGCACATAGTCAGGTTCTGGACCTGTTGCAGAAATAACCCTACCCCCACAGCAATAGTGACGGCAGTGAGTGAACACCAAGGGACGTGCACATGAGTAGATCTTGCAATCATGCAGATTTGGGGGGGCATCTGTAAGGCAGAATGAACATACACTGGCAAATGCAGATGGCCCATGCTGGTATACCCCTGCCGGGAGTAGTGACTGCTGTAGTACACACAACAAGAGGTGCAACAAACTGTCATGATAATGGTGTTCACACATATGCCCACATGGTGTGTATGCATCACAGTCAGCATCCGCACACCTTACACATTCCGTAGACACTGCATGTGAAAGTACAGGACATATGTCACATATTGGGCTCATGTGCTGTTAAGATATGCGGTGATGTGGCCCCTTGGCAGATCAAGGATGGGTGCATCATATCAGTAAGTGTGTGTACACCCCCCATAGCCACGGTATGCTCTGATGGTTGTCAGTGTAAGAGTATTGGATTGGTCATACATGGTCCGCTGATATTAAGAGCTGTAAATCAAACATCAGGCATTCATAAATGACATCTGTCCACATATCATCCCAGGTATGTGTTGCTGAAAAACATACGGGCTGTGAGCATTAAAGCTGACATAACCGACACAGTAGTACACATTCAGCAATGGGCAGTACACCTGTGAGGTGTGGTGCACAGTACATGGCAGGATGCAGAACATGTGCACAGCAATACTGTGTACATGGCTGCAGTGGTATCCAGGGGAAGGGGCATCACTTAATGACACAGCACATTCATCATACACATGTATACTGTTGCTAGCATGGATTGACTATAGCTGCACTGCATGCTGTTGTGTACCATATGTTACGCATGTTGACAGATGGGTAATAGGAGGACTGTGTGTACTATCATTGTGCAACCTCACCTGTATGTATGTGTGTGTGTGCGCGTCCTGGTGGGTAGTTAGTTTGTCTGTAGGGTCACTCTGGTGAAGTGGAGGGAGGTTGATGCATGTAGGATGTGCATGTGTGCATATGTGTGTTTGTGTGGCTGGCCATGTATGCACATGTGTGAATGTGGGGTGTTCATACAGCAGTACCTACCTTTGGGATCATGCAATACATGGACATGAGCTGCCATATAATACACCAGGAATAGTCAGTATCCAAGAAACAAAAGAGGCTCACCACGACCACTTAAAACTACTGTTCTTTATTCCACTGCAGTAAAAGTAAGTGCTTTCACGTTGCCAGAACGCTTCTTCAGACTTCAATAACTGCTATACAAAATGAGTAATTATATATAGTGTAGAGAGGTAAATTCAGAGCTGTATAGAAAGGATTGTTGGAAAAATAATATCTTACATCGTACCAGCATGCACCCTAAACATATTTTCTCAAATATTATAACAGGACAAAGTCTCAGGATATCTCGCCTGACTACAAATGAAAGTTTTTTTGATTGTACACAGGAAATTTTGGCCCAGAATTTGACATCTAGAGGTTATAACTCACATGAAATACAAAAAATATTTCAAGTTAACGAGTGCACCAGGAAAAACAAAGGTAGACCATATTTTTATAATTATAAGAATGCTGATAGAAGTCTGCAGACTGTAAATAATAATAAGAATGAACATGCGTACAAGAGATTTACTATCCATTATTCCAATCAGAATTCTAAGATTAAGGAGGTAATTAATAGGAACTGGAATATTCTAACGAGTGATGAGAGGATAACACAGATAGTAGGGGAGAGTCCAAGTTTCTCATATAAAAATACTAAATCTTTGAAGAGGCTATTATGTTATGAGAATAATAGTAGAGAATTGGTTAAATGTGATAGAAAAGGAACGTTAGCATGCAGGAACTGCAATCATTGTAGTTTTATGTCTAGTATGAATAATTTTAGACATCCTGATACTACACAAGTATATGATTTTAATTTCTATGCAGACTGTAAGTCATGTGATGTGGTCTATGTTGCTGTGTACCAAACATGCTCATGTTTTTATGTGGGAAAAACCAACAGAAGTTTAAGGGAACGAGTTAGGGAGCATATTTATGCTATTAACAAAGAAAATGAAACAAATGCCCTAGCTTGTCATATACTGCAAAAAGGCACTCAACATACTTTTAAGTTCACTGTACTTGAGTTAATAAAGAAGTCTAACAGATTGGGAAACATTAAGAATTATACTGAAGAAAGAGAGAATAAATGGATAATAAGACTACAAAGTTTTAAGGGGCATGGTCTAAATGAAAGGGTTACCCTTAAACCCTTCTTAGCTGCTCGTTCATATAAGCATTAGTTGTTTTTATAATTATTCTAAGAGCATAGAATATTTAATGGTGCATATATATTTTTGTATACATGCAAAGAATAATCCACGACCTTGGTCCACAAGGCTGTATTTTTATTTCTGAAGTATTCAGTCACAGAGGCAATCCTGAGCTTTATCAAGTGAAAACAAATTGCAGTGTGCAGTAACCTCCATTAAATAGCCTGGCAATTATACAATTCATTAATTAGTAAATCTAGTACTGGTGCAAAAGTTAGTCATTATATCAACTCACATATGCACTTAAATAAAAATGACTAACCATAAAAACATTTTAAAATGCCAGTTTCTAGGTTTCAGGACATAAAAGTCTGATGTCTGATTGGGGTTGTAGATTGTTAAAGAATATGCTGTCAGTGAATTGTTATTTTTCCTTATTACTTTACACTGATAAAACATGATATTTTACATTTCATATAGAATTTGATTTATTAAGTCCTATAACCATGGATGTTCAATATGGTGCTGTTTCTTTGGATTATTGGTTTGTAGAGGGAACTTGATTGATATAGCATAGGTAACACTTGAACGTATGTATACATATTTTTGCATATATCTTTCCTCACAGTTATATATGTGTTTTTATTTTTATTTTATATAGGTATAAAATATGTATATGTATGAGGGTATCTTTTAGGCTCTTCCTTTTTTAAAGAAAAATCTTTTAATTGGTTTAATTATTAAAGACTTAATTGTTAAGGTGTGTCTATTTGAACACTATATATAATTACTCATTTTGTATAGCAGTTATTGAAGTCTGAAGAAGCGTTCTGGCAACATGAAAGCGCTTACTTTTACTGCAGTGGAATAAAGAACAGTAGTTTTAAGTGGTCGTGGTGAGCCTCTTTTGTTTCTTGGATACTGACTTTTTGCTGATGTGAAGAGACTCTTTACCCGGTGCTGCTTTGTTTTTTCTACACCAGGAATACTTGTCATGTATGAAATCACAGGACAGCTGATAGTATAGTAAGGTCTGTAGAATGGAACATGCATTGAGAGGGAAGGTAGACACCAGGTACACCCTTAATATCACATTCAGCAGAGAGGCCACCTACAGCTCACATATGCTGCACTACAGATGCATTGGGGAAGTGCTAGTCAATACCAGGAAATGTATCCATATATTACAGTTGTCACATGATAGGCTGATTGAGCAGCATATCTGGCATGTACTGAGCATTACATACACATGACACACTAGTGCATGATATTATGGAGTGAACATAGTAGCCTATACATATAGGGGCCATGCTCATGATGTCCGGACATACACAGGGTGAACACAGAATGACAGCAGTGAGGCGATCTAAAACCACTACACACAGGTCAGGCAGGTAATGTAGTAGCAGGTCTTGTGTTGTGATTGCTTGTGTAGGCATTTAGAAGACTGATATGTTAATGATTGGTATCAATGTGTGTATGTTACAAAGTGTGATGCAGGATGGGGTACACATGGACATATACATGGGACTGTCTGTAAAGTCATGAACAGGTAGGTATTACAGTGGTGTGTGTGTGTGTGTGTGTGTGTGTGTGTGTGTGTGTGTGTGTGTGTGTGTGTGTGTGTGTGTGTGTGTGTACTGTTATACAATGCTATACACGTTTTACAGTGTGTTTATTGTTTGCCACCATAGGTGGTGAGGTGGGTCAGAGTCCCCTCCTGCATGCAATCTGATGTTGGTGTCCATACAGACACCGAAGATGATGATAGTACTGTTGAGGCACAGGTGGGGTTGTCAGGGGCTGAAACTGCTCAACATTTGACATCCCCCTTTTAGCCACCTCCACCCCACACACAGTTTCAGTGCCTGTACATACCTCATCATCAGTGGCCATAGCGGAAAGACAGCTAGTGTTTGGTGGCAGTGCACAGGAAAGTGTGGTAACCATGTCTACTGTGTCTGGTCGCAGCAGGCATAGCCAGGTGTCTGGCAGGGTACCGCATAGGCAGATGTCCCAGGGTACTTGTGGTAGGGCCACTGGACATCATGCCCCTGGCAGAGGTGACATAGCTGGTACCAGCAGGCGCATGTTTTAGGCTGTCATGGTGGTGCAGGAATGTATGGAACGTTACATCAGACAGGGCCTGAGGCTGCAGAGGGTCGATCTCACATCTGCAAGTGACAACTTCCATGAACTGTCTGCTGCCATCTGTGCTTAAACCGAGCTCATGGATAGATGGTCTGGTGAGATGATGGCCCTCATCGACTGTGGTATGTCTGTGCTTGAGTGTGTGGTGGGAGTGCGGCGATGGCTGCATGGACATAGGCCAGCAACACCAACAGCTGGCAGTCAACGTGGATGTGCTAGGGCACCAAGGGGCTCCCGTAGTGGCAGTACCAGCCCCAGAAATGTGGGGGTGGCACTGTCCACACCACACCACAGCAGGCCACATTCATGTGGTCCTGGCCAGTCCCAGGAGGGACCTGGTACCAGTGGACATTTGTCATCATCAGGTGAGAGTAGCACATCGAGGCCTGTACCTGAACATGCCCATGGAACCCCTGGCAGGCATAGTCCATGTGTCCATGGCCAGAGGCAGTGAACTGCACATCCTGCTGGGTATGGTCTGCAGCTGTCCATAAACACCTGTGTAGGGCAGCCACATGGCAGAAGTGTGTGCATGCATACCCACACACTATATAAACACACATAGGGCAACCCCATACCTACACACACCGTATCATTATGCCCAGCTCACCTCAGTACACCCCTCACCCACACACATGGTGTCAAATGTATGGCCCACCCTCGGCCTCTAGCAAACCAACAACACATCCTGTGCATATGATGATACCTGTGCCACATCCCTGTCATCCATACCATCAATGTAGGGACAGGCTAATATGGTTCTGATGCACATGGTGACTGTACTACAGTGTACCACAGTACTGCAGTGTAACATGTTGTAAGGAGTAAAGTGTAATGCATATATGTCAGGTAGTGTAGCCATCCAGCAATGATGCATTATAGCTGTTAGTAACACTGGCTGACTGTGGTCTTTATAATGTTATCCATTTGTGTTGTAGGTGTACATGTGTCAGCACGAGGATGGTCTGCAGTCATATTTCACAATGGGGTATGGCACTGTGGTGACACCATGGCTGTGACATATCTGGGGTACAGTTGAACACATGTCACAGGTTAGTATAACAGTTATTGCCTGTGCCACATGGACAGGTGACCCGCTGGGGCATGTATACTCTGCAACCTGATGTAGACCCATCCACATACACGCACATTGTTACTTGGCAACACTGGGACTAGACCCCTACCTAGGTATGTAGTGATAGTGAAGTGTGTGGCTTACATGGCACACACTACACAGCATTTGGGATGGTGTATGTCCCAGGTTACATGTTACATGCAGAACATCCCCAGACATGTACAGTATGCTAATGGGGGATGTAATGGGTGTATATGGACAATACATAGTGTGACATACCTTCATATACACATAAACAGACACATAACAGGCAGACACACATCCAAGAAACCAGGGCCTATCGCTGCTAACTAACTTGACCATGTGTCCAATGTGTTACAGGTAGGCTGCACACAGCACATGCATAACTGGCCTGGAATGTGGTATCAGTTACCTGTATGGTTGATGGTGACAGTGGTAACCATAATGTGGTACATGGGACATATATCGGGTGTACCTTGATGTAATGACAGTGTACACAGTACCCACATCCCCCAGTGGATATTGTACTCCCTGACACCCATGATGACACTCTGATATACTCACCATGATGCATTGGCCACGACTGTGATACAATCCATTGTAGATCCCAACAGTGGTACTACAGGGATATGCATCTGATGCACATGCCAAACGCATAGCAGGGTGTTGCATTGTCATGCCTCACTGATGGGCAGCAACAACACTATCTGTACTACCGTGTGGCAATGGGTATTGTAATAGGTGTATGTGGCCTCGGAATGCTGTACCCTACAGATAAACAGACATGCACACATACACACACTTGCCAAAACACAATGGGTATCCCATGCCTATCAACCCATTTGTACAACACTGTTGTCATGGTACTGCAAGGCTCATGTAGCCAGTATGGAGAGGAGCTTAACAGGGTACATGTAATATCCCATAGAGCAGCAGCCGCAACTTGCTATGGAAATGGGTGTTGTGGTGGTTGTGAAGTTGTGAAGGACCTCATGGAATTCCCACGTACAGGTGTGCTAACACACAGACACTGCTATACTCAGTCATGCACATGTACACATGTGTCAGTACTGGGGTGCATCTCTGCAGGTGGTCATAGCTGTGTACCTAGCTATTGTCCAAGAAGAGGTGGGTTGTGTAGGGGTTGTTTGTACAGTGGTATCCTGCCACCTGCCATGTGGCAGCAGGCAAGCCATTGACAAACACTACTGTGGTGACCCTCAGAGTTGAAGTGACATGCATCAGCCATTCTGCCAGGTGCCTCCTGCACATGGCCACTGAGGTGATCAAGTTGACATGTATGCAACATGCATTATAACACATGGTTAGTGTCTGTCATGGAGACCTGTACCCAAGCATGTTCAGTTGACTGTGGTAGTGTAGTGGTGGTACCCGTGGCATGTGGTGCATACAGGGCGTTATCTCCAATATGTGCCAGTTCTTACACAGCTGTGCAGAAATGTCAGCGTCAATAAAGCTTAGGATGCCTGTACATATCCCAGCGGGATACCTGCCATCTGCAAATCTGTACAAGGACTGACAGTCATCCGCTTGGCAAGTAGCTATGCTGTAGGATGAATGTGTTGACAGATAGATGTTTGACAACAATATGTATGCCATAACTACATGTTAGGAGCCCTTGCTATCATGTGCTGTACAGATGGTAGTCTACAGTTACATTCCACATGTCGGATCATTACCCAGTAGGGGTTATATACTGTGACACAGCTCACACACCAGGGATACAACATGGAGGTCTTAGAGTCCAGCTATGCCTGCAGGTGTGGCTGTTGTCAGTACTACATTTAGCACTCTACTCTTGCATAAGTAGGCACTGTTAACAGTAGTATCACCATCATACACTACATGCCAGTGTGACAGCACGTACCCTGGGCTACTACCCCTGTATGTAACAAAGTCACATGGATAACAGTGCTGTACAGGCCTCATATACATCTGTGTCCAAGACATGACACACACACCCATTACTACTGTAATGACTGCACATAGGTGCATGTATTCTACATGGCATTACATACACTTATTACAGATGTCATTACGCTGCTATGTTATCAGACTGGGTGGTGTGAACTGGTTACCAGGGCTAAGCCATGCTTAGCAGGTATCAACATTGCTGCAATATAGCAGCTAAGCTGATATGCACACTGGTAAGCGAAGCCTACACTGTGTAAGCACCCTTACGTTTACCCATAGTTTAGCACCGCTTAGCTTCGCACAAACCCACACAAACGCACTTAAAGCTGCTCAAAACTGCCTTAACCACTCTGTATCCAACAGCCCTTGTTCTGCCCAGCAACAAAATGAACAGCCCTTGCAGGTCCTGAACCCAGGACCCTGTATACTAATGTCACAACACTTAGCCACTATGCCATGACCACTGTGAAGACAGCTGTTGTTTTCCCAATATATCTGTCAATACACATATTGATTAGTATTGAACAATTGCCTTTCCTATAACAATTGTGTAGTGCTTGTTATTAATATGACTGTTGGATCACATATGTTGTTTTAACATAATGTACACATAGCAGATACATACATTGAGATACATCTGGGAGAGTATACACAACCTTGAGGCTTGCACATGACAGGAATATGGATATATACATATAATAGGTTGATATATGTCTACATGTACATACACATGTATATTCATGCATATGTCTGTATACACATCTGTATAGTGCAACATATATATGGCCATGTGTACATCTCTTTGTATGTACTTATATGTATATATCTATATATATATATATATATATATATATATATATATATATATGTATATATATATATATATAAAAAACTATATGTGTACAGATATGCCTATTTATGTAGCTATGTCTGTAGATATGTATGACTATATGTGCATACATATCTATTCTGATATACATATTACTGTCAATATATATGTAGATATCCATAAGTATATGTGCATTTGTATCTCTATCTGTATATCTGTAGACATATATCGCTATGTATATGTATATATCTGAGTGTTTATATGTATATATATATATATATATATATATATATGTGTGTGTGTGTGTGTGTGTGTGTGTGTACATATACATATCCATCTGTGTATGTCGATATGTATATGTGTATATATCTATACAGATATATGGATAATTATATATACATATATGTCCACCATATGTCCTGAACATGGAGTAGAGCCCTACCTCAGCCCCAATAGTCCCAAGCTCTTAATGCAAGAGGATGTCAGGTATGTAGTGCAGGTATATATGTAGACTATTGCTACTGTGATAGGGGTTGTCTTCACAGACATGTTATGTGTGGGAGGTCACATCTGCTTTTAACATGTGCACCATTGTCTACTGACAGACATCCTAAGGACATCATAGTACAGTACCACTACTAGCACAGTAATGATCCTGTAGACTACAGCAGAGGTATGGCCAATAAAAGTGGACAGTCTGACATACTCTGGTCAGTCCAGAGATATACACAGAACCCCTTAGTGCAAGACATGTAGACCAAGCCTGACAATGTAGATGTTAACAGCTATGTAGATGGGTATAACATGTTAATACTGGTATACATTTGCCCCCATAGGTTATGCATTCACACACCACTGCCTGCCCTGACACATAATAACCGCTGGTACAGAGGTGCCATGGCCACATACTACCCACTAGTTAGTGACATAAATCTGTACACAATCCCACTGCTTTGTCTGACATACATGACTGTTATGGTGGCCTGGCAGCAGTACATCTGGCAAGTATCTGGACATAACATCACACTGGGTAAGTACACTAAGCTGCTAGGCATGTAACATAAGCACTCTGTAGGCTACAGGCAGACTGCCACAAGACTGGCCTACATTTCATATGGGGGAATACACATGTACCTGCATATATAGCAGGCTCTACAGGCATGTCACAGCACAGAGTAACAGACACCTGTGTGAAAGTGCATAACCACAACCAATGTGGAAACAGCCACAGCCACATATGGTAGCTAGCGTAATATTACAGTATATGGACTATCGGATGAACACCATCCTCATATGTGCCACTTACACACTAACCCTACATATACTGGGAACACTACACAGTGTGGTCCGATGCCTGTCTATGGTATGGAACATGTGTGTGTTTGGCCCTACAAACATGTAAGCTGATAGGGTAACATACAGTGGAGTAGCATGTAACATCAGATAGAACAGGACCAAGGACAATGACATCTACCGCAGTCTGTACACAGGCCAAAGTACATATTCACAATACACACACTGTCAACAATCACCATAAGTACACAGACCTCAGTACTGTACACACAACCACAGTATGCCCAGGTTATGTCCACAAAGAGAATCCCTGCTATACATAAAATGTGTCACAGTCTGATATCCCACTGGCATGACATCAGATATGATGTCAATAAATTATGGTGCACAGGACATATGCACCTCTTACTGCATGACATATGTACACAGGTTGACAGAGTTGTGGCTGGAGCCACAAACACAGGGCCATTATTGACATGTTGCTGTGATAACCTCATACATTTACTGTTGAAACAGGGTTTGTTGCAACATATGTCCTATGAGGGATATGAGGTCAGTAACTCTCATGTCTGTCACCATGTACTGTCTGCAATCCTCACACTATGCTTCTGCAGTTCACAGATAGGTGCTCTGTGGGTAACACATGAAACAAAAGGCACCACACACTGCCCAGTCTGCAGATGACCCTACAGATGGGGGGTTCCTCAGAAGCATAGCACTGACATGACAGGTATTAAAACATGTAGAACAGCCATATCCACACACACCCTGTTAAACTAACATTACTCCAAATGCAGAATAGTAACACTTATATTCTGTAGTCATGTCAGGCACACCCCCTCCTGTGTGTTGGCCTGTTTCCACAGTGTATGTTGTTAGAGGTAAATCCCCAATCCATCTGTGATGCTGTTTGTCAAACAACAGATCTAGGTCCTGCCCACAGTGAATGAAAAGGCCCAACCCCAACATGATGTTCCTAGATATTGGAGTGTGTTTCCATGCAGTTGGCTATGGGAATGGTACCACAGCTGTTCCACATGCAATCAGCTAGAGGAGAGCTGCAATTCTTGCAGAGGCCATCAGCTGATCATGAGCATCACTTACAAAACACATGCTGCTGCTTAAGCAAAGCAGGCGTAAGTCTCCACATCTGCCAGATAGGGAATGAGAGAGGCAGACAGAGGCAAAGATAAGTCAGGGAGAGGTGGGAGAGTAAAACTTAAGCATGTTTGTGTCACACACCTACCAGTACAGGGTATCAACCCCCTGACTATGTATTGCTATCACATGTCTATGCAGTTATTGGAAGCACCACATAGGTTACATGTTGAGGAGCTCTCCAAACGTATATGTGATGGTGAGTTACATCTGCAGCAGTGATATGGTAGCTATATGGTAGGTGTAGTATACGTGCCTGTCCACATGAACAGGTGTCAGTGTCAACACAGCCACACTCTCTCTCAGGGACCCACACACATTGACACACTTGGCAGGGTCAGGAAAGCAACTCCTCACTAGTTAGTTTGCCACAATACAGTACTGTGCAGGTATCACATGCACCACAGGGATTATCCAGAGGTTATATGGGCAAAGGGTATGTGGAGGTGTCTGACACCAGACAGCATGTTTCAGTATGCCAGTGGGGGTTGTAGCGAGTGTGAATGTGGTCATAGGAATCATACACCACACACACAGACACAGGGTGCCAGTACTGACATGCATGGGTGAATTGCTTCACGGGTGTGTAGTGGTCAACTGTGCCAGATGGCTATACAAGGCTAGGTGATGGGTATACCATGGCATCAGGTCATATGACATTGGTCTGCAGTGTGGCTCAGAGATGTAGTGTCTGCATTGGCCCACACAGGTGGATATTGTATTCACCATCCAGTCACCTGGGTAACTGTTGTATGTGGCCATTGCTGTGCATTGCTTGCCATGTATGTGTTCTTTAGTCCATGACATGGACAGTGTCTGGGATGTGCACACATCCCACATGCATGTACAGTGACATGTGGAATTGTACCTGGGGTGTCTGGCCTATGTTGTGTACACAGATTGTTATCATCAGATGTGCCAGTCCTGGCCTCATGTGACAGGAACTGGTAATGGACAGCAGGTTGACCCTGCACCTACATTGATAGCATGATACAGGTATTCCCTGGTGTCTGTGGCATCTGTCCATACAGGGCATGTATTTAAGGCATGGTATGTCCTTTGTGGGTCACATTTGATGGCACCACAGGTGTTGCAGGTGTCCAGTGGGGAACATAGTGAAGGTGTACTGTCTGCATGTACGTGCCTATTGAACTGATGGACAGGGTGCCATGCCCTCTGTAGTCTACTGCAATCACACCATGGTTACTATCTGTGCAATATGCAGGGTACTACCAACATACCGGTTGTTGCCTAGGCAAGTGAGTGTGTGTGCATGAGACATGGGTTGAGAGTGTTCTCTGGGTAATACAAGGGTTGCTAACTTTGTTCGCCAGGTCTTGATGTCACATGTAGGGGTATGGATTTGCAGCCCAGCCTCTCGGCTATTTTACATCTGTTATCCCTGTAAGGTTGACATTGTGACATATACTAGGGCCACCATATAAGAAGTTTGCAAAACCTACTCCACAATGAGTCCAGTTGTTACACATGCACAGCCACCTCCCCACAGGATACAAATGACAAACGCACACACACACACACACACACACACACACACACACACACACACACACACTTGCCATGTCTGAGATTAGAACTCCTACCTAGCTAGTTTATTACACTACAGCACTAGGCAGTTATAGGACATGCCATGGAGATTACTGGAGTACTCCTTTCCCAAAGTTTTATTTCACAGTGAATGACATCAGCAGCCTTGCCAAAGTAGGGCATTTGAATTGTAGTGAGTGTGACTAGCCTAAAAAGCATTGCTCTCTACACAGACACACACACACACACACACACACACACACACACACACACAGTTGCCATGTCTGGGATTAGAACTCCTACTTAACTAGTTTATCACCCTACAGCAGTACGCAGTTATAGGATGCGCTATGGAGATTACTGGGCTACACCCTTCCCAAAGGTGTATTTCACAGTGAATTAAATCAGCAGCCTTGCCTAAGTAGGGTATTTGAATTGTAGTGAGGGTGACTAGCCTAAAAAGCATTGCTTCCTACACAGACAGACACACACACACACACACACACACACACACACACACACACACACACACACACACACACACACAGTTGCCATGTCTGGGATTAGAACTTCTACCTACCTAGTTCATCACACTACAGCATTACGCATTTTTGGGATGCACCACAGAGATTACTGAGCTACTCCATTCCCAAAGGTGTATTTCAAAGTGGATGACCTCAGCAGGCTTGTCATAGTAGGGCTATGGGGAGGGCATTGTGTGTGCATGGGCCATAACCCATTCATCTAGAGGTTGACACACCACATGTGGGCACACACAGGGTTATATTCCACAGATACATGTATATAGCTGCTAGATGACTACTTCCTCGTACAGTCATGTTGCACAGCTAGCACTTGCACCACATAGTCTGTAATGCTGACAGATACCGGTGGCTAATGTCTACAGTGAGTGACATTTACACCTCATGTGGTTGTAGCCATTTGGCTGTGTGCTGGGAGGGACAGGCCACATAATGGATGGCTCCTTGTCACAGTCACTCTCTTCCACACATCTATGTATGTCTATTTTTGGCTTATTGTAGTGTGTTGTCCTTGGATATATGTCTGTATTCCTATCCACGGTGGGTGCAAGGCATGACTGGTGCATACTGAGGAGTGTATACACTAACATATGCAACTGTCGGATATGTATGGTCCACTGCTGTTTGCAGACATGGAGTTCATTTGTTTAAGTGTGTGAGCATGCCCAGTATGCCCTTTCAGTATGTTGTTGTCTGACGTTGCCTTCATTTCTCTAAGTGTGTGAGCATGCCCAGTATGCCCTTCTGTATTAAATGTGTGAATCCATTCCAGATAGTTTGTACTCCAGTGCAGACCTTTGCGTTGTAGACCTACAGGTAGAAATTTTTTTCTGCAGAGTATCTGTAGATCATTTGGCAATATAGGGACAAACTGTGCAGAGGATAGTGTGTACTGTAGGTGATTGTGTCTGTGCTGCTTCTGCTACATGTTACTGCTGTTAGCAGAGATATTCAGACATGTACTGTTATACTCTGTGATGTTTTATGTCCCCATGTACTGTCAGGTGGACATTCTTGCTCATAGTGGTGTATTGGGGGACAAGGGTGACTGCAGCTGTGTCCAGTATCATGGGCAGATGCCTACATATTCGTGGTAAGTTAAGCCATTCTGGAGGGGGAGTTGCAGACACTTGCTGCTAGGTCTGTGTATCTAGTTCAGCACCTTGGTACAGTGCTGGCAGAGGATCCCATACTTGCACTTCCATCAACATGACGGTATGGCCTTGTCTTGCTGTGGCAATACCTCACAGCTGTACAGATTCGCACAGGTTACCTAGAGGCAGGGGTCATGAGTCAGGACATTATCCCTATTGTGGGGGCAAGTATGTAGTCACCCATGTATGTGTTTGCAGCCAGGGATAGTGTGTGCACATAGCTGTGTGTCCAACCTTGCACATTAAATGCTGTCCATGCTCCCACCCCCCATTATTCTGTCCTTTTCCATACAATATGCATACCTTCTCTTATACTTTCCCTAAGGTTATCATCCCATCACAGCTGTGTTTTAGTGTTGGTCCACAGTTCATGCAGTGGGACATGGTGGACATGTTACTGTGGTTTGTCCACATGGCCTTGCATATGGCTTATGTGGAGTGCATTATGTTGTTATGTAGGTGTCCATGACATAACATGCATTGGCAGTACATATGAGACACAGGCCTTTGGTAGAGGCCTGTAGGCCATTTGGTGTTGATGCAGACCAGCTGTGGCAGGCCATTGCATTCTGTAAGTCCTACAGTCTCAGACCGCCATACAGTATATTCCCCTGGGGTGACAGGGTAGGTATGCTAGGTGTTCATGCCAATACCTTCTATCAGTCTTGATCAGGTGGTGTGGATGCTGGCAGGGTGTACCTACAGCTAGGGACACACCTGCATGGGACACCTACACTGCATGCTGCATTCTTTTGCTATTGCCATATACAGGTGGGGTCATATTGTACCCATTCCCCACAGCAGGGATACAACCAGAGAGGTACCTGTGGATGATGTTTGGGTGAGCTGGGTGCATGTGTGCTATGGACACTACTTGCATCTGATGCACAGATATACATGGAGCATTCCAGTTATGCTGGCATGTGCAGGTACATCAGCTGTTTCCCAATATAGCAGTCCTACCACCTTTGTGATCCGCAAGTGTTCAGGCAGAGAGCACCATTATCCCCTACTACAGGACCAGATAATGTGATGCATACCTGTATGTACAATTCCAAGGATGTGTCCATTTCACAGTTACACATTATATACTGTATGTCTGGGGTACTTTCTCCTGTATACTGCTTGTATATCTAGCCCAACAGCCATGCCATGTCATTCTTTCAGATGGTGACACATATTACCACCATACATTTACAATGGCTTACTGCTAGCATGTGTTATACTGGTGGGAATTGTCTTTGGCACTGCAGTTGTGAGGACTTGGCCCTGTCATCAGCGGTAGTGGGCAATGGCCACCAGGTCATACCTCAACATGCATACATACTGACCACTCTCACACAATATGAAACACACACCAACCTAACACACACATACCTGCATATTGTGCAAATGCTACAATCTATCCTGCTACCTCTGGGCATCTGTGCTCCACTGGTATTATACCTACACATACATTTTACTACATTTCTACATAGGATTGGGGGGCACACCTGACTGTTATGATGTGTGTACATCAGATTGGGGGGGCACACCAGACTGTTACTACATTTCTAAATAGGTTTGGGAGGGCACACCTGGCTGTTACTACATTTCAAAGTAGGGTTGTGGGGAGCACACCTGACTGTGTCTACATTTCTACAAAGGATTGGGGGAGGGGAAACACTTGACTGCTGCTACATTTCTATGCAGGATTGGGGGAGGGGGCACACCTGTATGTTTCTACATTTCTACACAGAAGTTGGGAGGGGCACACCTGACTGTTACTACATGTCTACATAGGACTGGGTGGCACACCTGACTGTTACTACATTTCTACATAGGATGGGGGAGCACACCTGACTGTTTCTACATTTCTACACAGGATTTGGGGGGGCACACCTGACTATTTCTACATTTCTACACAGGATGGGGGGGCTCACCTGACTGTTTCTGCATTTCTACATTGGATGGGGGTGCACACCTGACACTTGTACACATTTGCTATGACTGTACTGGTATGTCAGATACTCCATTTCATTCTGTATTCTAACCTATCAAGCTGACTAGAGGCATATCAGTGTACTACAGGTCTTAGGTTTGATTGACCTACATATTAGTTTCTGACTTCCTACCCTTCAGAACTAACATCCCACTGCCTGACCTGCTGTAGTCTATCTGTGTAGGCCTGGGGGAAGGTTACCCATAGTCATCAATTGGAGGCCTTAGCACAGCCTTTGTTTGTGTTTGTCTAGACCTGTCCTGCTGGCTGAGACTGTTGTTGGGTATGTGAACCTTTCTCACTGGCATGTGTGAGTCATATGGACACACATGTGGCCCAGCACATTTCCCGCAGTGGGTTTCATTTCCATGTGTAGTACTGGCTACTGTGGTGACACTAGTATTTGTTACAGATCTCATGGTGCCACTATAGGTGTCTACTATCTGCTGGCAAACCATTCAGCCAACTGATTCCCTTGCATGCTCGCATCCATACCATAGATACAGGTAACAACACATACTACTACATTCGGCAACTGATAGTTTGAGTGACTTACCTTGTGGGTATGCCAGTATTGTGGGTGATGCTGAAGGGCTGCCTATATCGGATGCACATAGTACACTCCCTACATATGGTTGAGCACAGGTAGTGTCATGTTTGGCATCCCTTTTACTTTATGTGCGAGTCTGAGATAGGTGTCATTCTCTGGGTCCCTCCTGTGTCAGTGTATGTGCTATGCATGGCTCTTTGCCAAGGCCAGGGCGTACTGGGCATGCCTCCTTCTGCCTACTGGAGCAGGCTAAGGTTGTTCCTCCTCTGAGTCACTCTCTGCTTGTGCAGGCCTTGGTGATGGTGGAGGGCTGTGTGGCCCTGCCCCGTGCTGTTCCTGCTGCAGTTGTTTCCACAGGACCATATTGTGTAGCATGGCACGTACAATGATAATTTGGGTACATGTAGCTGGTGAGTATTGCAAGATTCCACCAGATGTGTCCAGGCACCGGAACCATGACTTGAGCATCCCAAATAAATGCTCTATTATAATTCTGGTCTGTGCAGGTGCCTCATTATGGAGTTCTTCTTTGGGTGTGAGTGCATTTCTGATGGGTGTCATTAGCCATGGCTCCAGTGTGTAACCAGCATCCCCCACTAGGTGACCATAGATGGCCCCATTGAAGAATCACTGCTCGTCCTGGTGATGAAATATGTTAGTTTATTGTAACTCCACACGATACAAAAGACAGGGTTTAGCGCTTTCAACTGTTGTACACAGTCTTCATCAGAACAACATACTGCTAGTATTCTACTGCTTAAATACTCTACTTTTTTGAACTTAATTGAATGATTGCTCTAGTTGCCGCCAAAAACTTTAAAGACATACTAGTCACAATAGTTGATCAAGGATATCTACAATTTACCCTTTACTATGTATAGGTAACACATACATTGACTACTAATACAAAATAACATAGGTTGTAAATTACCTACTCTAATACATCCTGCCGTTTATCATAGATCTCATAATATACATACTGTTTAATAAAATAATCCCCCTACTATATTTAATATATAAGTCCATCTAAAACTATCAAACTATTGCATATATATATATATATATATATATATATATATATATATATATATATATATATATTGAATACTAAAATACTATTGTAAAAATCATAAAATAAAAGTTGATATTAAAATATCATATACAGTTACTAAACATAAAAGCAAAATGTTTCACTACCACCTTATACATATCCACAACATGCATATCTTCAGAATTATTTAGTTGCATGTGATCAAATATACTAATAACAGAGTCACATCATCTTGTCTAAAACCCATTATGTAAATGTGCATAACTACATCTCGCATCCCTTAATACGTAGTGATTGTTTATTGTACACAAAATACAAGATACCTGATGCAAGATACATAATGTCAGGTGCTGTAGATGTATCAAACCTATACCTTTTCAAACTCACTTATAATAAGGCTAAAAATGGTTTTATACTGACAAAATCATTAAGACCAGGTTTCGGGTGGAATCTGTCAGGATCTGCCATCTACTTTCTCTTGCTGCCAACTCCATTTTCCAATTCCCTCCAAGTGGTGTAATGAAAACCTGATCAATGATAGCAAATGTAAAACCATGTTCTGTCCCTTGCTCCATAATGTGCCTATATAATGCATTCTTACTATCACTTTTCTGTATCCGGTATAGGTGTTCATATACACGCTTCTTCAATTGTCTTTCCGTTTTACCGATATAGTGGGCATTGCACTGTGTGCAATTGGCTATATACACTACCCTTTTGAACAGCAATTCCGGTTTTACATCTAATAAACGTTCGATTGATATCATCTAACCTGATGGTGTTGGCTGTGTTAATATATTTGCATTGTTTGCACCTTCCACATTTTTTGGTTCCCTTATGTGTATCTACTTCATCCTTTCTATGGCTAGCCCTCTCCAACAGTCGTTTAATATTGGGCCGTTTATATACACATTTAGGTAATTTATCCCATCTTTTTTCTTTGTCCATGGAAACTAATATTGCCCAATGTTTCTCTAAAATTTCTTTGACCAAATGTGTGTAAGGTGTATATGTAAGTACGCACACTCTTCCCTGGAGTTCGTTTGGTCCTTCTGTTTTGTCATTCATTCTATAACATCCTAATAATGGTGGATATCTTTGTCCCCATTCACCTTCTACATATTTGATAACTTCATTAACCATTTTCTTTGGATAGGCACGATCTAAAATAATTCTCTAATATAGTTAAGTTCTGCCACCATTATGGTCCTTGTGGAGGACATCCTGGCTGCCCGAATACATTGTCCTTTCACTATATTTCTGAACACATGTGGAGGGTGGCTACTACTGAAATGTATGTAGTCATTCGAGAATGTGGGCTTACGGTATAACTTGGAAATAAATCCCACATCATCATGACTAATTAATACATCCAAAAATGCTATTTCAGTGTTACTGTAACTATGTGTGAATTTTAAAAAGCTAGTAGTATTGTTTATGTATATCATAAATTCCTCAATTTTTTCCACTGGACCATTCCACAAGATAAAAATATCATCCAGGTACCTTGCATAGTAAGAGATGTTAGAAAAAAAATGTGCTGTTAAATACATGTTCTAACTCCCATTCGAGCATGACCAAATTTGCAAAAATGGGAGCACACGCTGCTCCCATGGCCACACCCTTAATCTGTTTAAAAAATTCACCCTGGAATGCTATATAGTTATGGTCCAGTACAAGCCCCATCATATCACAAATTAAAGAAATCTTATTCCATATGAGACCTGAGTGTTTCCTTAAGCTGTTAGCAAAAAATTCCAGGCCCTCATCTTTAGGTATGCTGGAAAATAAATCCTGGACGTCTATGGTAAGATAAATTGTATCTGAATGTCATTTGTCTCTGGTTAAATCACCCAAAAATCTCCAGGAGTCTTTCATGATATGAGGGATGGATTTATAAACATTTTTGAGCCATCCGTCTATGAGTTTCCCTATGTTAAAGGTTTTAGAACGAGAGCCTGAAACTATGGGGCGAAATGGGGGATTCTTCAAACACTTATGTATTTTGGTATACCCACCATCTTGGCCAGAACTGGATAATCGACCTTAAGAAATGAATAGGTATCATTACATATCCTGTTATCAATCAAATATTCTTCTATAACCAAATCTATTCTTTTATACCCAATGTTGATTTGGTTAATAGAGATGTTCTCATAATTTCCTGATTCGTAAAAATACTGTGTAAAGCCTCATTATATTCTCTAGTGTAGTATATTACTGCTCCACCGCCTTGTCGGGCTTCATGATTCTAATGTCATTCATACCCATCAGTGCAGATAATGCTTCTCTCTCCAATGCTGGGAGATTATCTGTAAGGTTATTTTTTGTTCTCTTTACATTTTTATACATCCAGTATATATCATTGCATACCAGTTTCTCATAATTCAACACTTGCTGGTTGTTATCAGGAATGAAGGTACTTTTCTTCCTAAGGTCAGTTCCTGCTATACCTATCGGTCCCTTCTCATTATTTCTGTTATTGTCAAAATGTGCTGCCAAATTTAGTCTTCTGCAAAACATTTTGATCTCCTTGATATTGTCCACTAATTGCAGCCCGGTAGCTGGTATATACTTCATACCCTTACTCAAAAGTGACCCCATTTCATGGTTAACCTTCACCTCTGTATAGTTATACACCTTAAATCCTTCAAAAACAATGATCTTAGGATATATGTTGACTACATTGTTTTCCGTAGGGGCTATCTCTGTATTGGTATGACTGCTAATTGCTGTCTTAATACAATTGTGTGTTTGTCCCTCTACTTCTTTGTCTTTCGTGCGGTGTAACTGGTCAACCTTATCACTGTTTCCACATTCAATCCTACCAGTTGGCTGACCAAGAGGAATCCCCAGCTGCTTCATTGTCTAAAGATGAAATAGCTCTTTTAAGAGCTGATCTTACGTCCCTACAAGGGGAGGTGCACAGATTGCTGGATTTGGTTACCGGGTTGGTAACCGCAAATGCTACCAAAGGGAAAGTTTTCAAAAGGGTCGTAGGACCTATTACGGAAGACGCAGAGGTACGCACGCCAAAGGAAGCGATGATGTTGGATAATCGCAATGAATGTCGTCCTGATGACTCGACAACATCTCCAGGACATCTAGAAAGTAACGCACTACAAACACCAGATCGCGGTTTTCCAAAGGGACTTAGAGATATGGATGTTGATTCTAGGACATATGGTAATGCAGATTCTGTTATTGATTTACGGACAAACGTAAAGGAAATGGGTTCGATGGAATTGATATCATCAGTCATGGAGATGCAGAAATATGCAGTGAATACCCTGGTAACATCTTAGACCAGGACTTTACATTTGACTTTAGTTTCAGCAGGGCTCGGCAAGAGACAATGGGTAATGGAGCCCGTCCGAAGGAATATACTACAGTGAAAACCTATGGCAAAGGAAAGTCTAAGGCCGTTGTGGCCCCAAAAGGTACTGTTACACAGATTTTTATACATGATTTTTCCAGCCCACGTAGACCAAAAAGTTTTATGCGACACAATGGACATGTTTCAGATTGTAATATCAATAATAATAAATGTGATATTAGGGGCTGCACGGAAGATGAGATGATGGTGCAGTTTCTAGAGGATAGTTTTGTTTTTTGTGATGCGGATACAGGATTTGTAAACAACAAATGTAATAAGATAAATATGATGCATTCTTCAGTAAAGGAATTGATATTTGATTTTGGTAAGAAATTGGTATCATATAAAAACACTAAATTAGACTGCAGTTATTTATCCAAGTGTCTCAAACTAAAGATAGTACCTAAGGGCATGAGATTTTTCAAACTGCCACTAGGTATTAAATATGGAAGTGACATCATGAAGGATTTTAATGAATTATTCGATAGTTTTGGGTTTGCATATATTAAAACAGTTATTAAGCATTTGGATGAAAAACTTATTAAGTTGGCTAATGAATTAGAGAGTATTAATAATATGATTACTAGTCACAAAGAATATGACATATGGAAGGAATTATACATGAAACAGTATGTAATAGCTGATAACAAAATTCAGACTATTATGGAGAGAAAGAATAGAAAGATTACACGTGACTTGGAATTATATAACAGTAACAGGGCATATGTTTGGCCAGCATATAGGGACCCCAACAATGATGTTAGTAATTTTCATCCCAGGAGAAAATCCACTAGAACAAATATAAGGGAAGAAAATTTTCAGGGGGGAAGATTTTTTTCCAGCACGGAACATCAACAGGCAGCGATAAAAGATACTTATGAAAATGGAAAGTTTATCATACCGACTGGTAGGATTGAATGTGGAAACAGTGATAAGGTTGACCAGTTACACCGCACGAAAGACAAAGAAGTAGAGGGACAAACACACAATTGTATTAAGACAGCAATTAGCAGTCATACCAATACAGAGATAGCCCCTACGGAAAACAATGTAGTCAACATATATCCTAAGATCATTGTTTTTGAAGGATTTAAGGTGTATAACTATACAGAGGTGAAGGTTAACCATGAAATGGGGTCACTTTTGAGTAAGGGTATGAAGTATATACCAGCTACCGGGCTGCAATTAGTGGACAATATCAAGGAGATCAAAATGTTTTGCAGAAGACTAAATTTGGCAGCACATTTTGACAATAACAGAAATAATGAGAAGGGACCGATAGGTATAGCAGGAACTGACCTTAGGAAGAAAAGTACCTTCATTCCTGATAACAACCAGCAAGTGTTGAATTATGAGAAACTGGTATGCAATGATATATACTGGATGTATAAAAATGTAAAGAGAACAAAAAATAACCTTACAGATAATCTCCCAGCATTGGAGAGAGAAGCATTATCTGCACTGATGGGTATGAATGACATTAGAATCATGAAGCCCGACAAGGGCGGTGGAGCAGTAATATACTACACTAGAGAATATAATGAGGCTTTACACAGTATTTTTACGAATCAGGAAATTATGAGAACATCTCTATTAACCAAATCAACATTGGGTATAAAAGAATAGATTTGGTTATAGAAGAATATTTGATTGATAACAGGATATGTAATGATACCTATTCATTTCTTAAGGTCGATTATCCAGTTCTGGCCAAGATGGTGGGTATACCAAAAATACATAAGTGTTTGAAGAATCCCCCATTTCGCCCCATAGTTTCAGGCTCTCGTTCTAAAACCTTTAACATAGGGAAACTCATAGACGGATGGCTCAAAAATGTTTATAAATCCATCCCTCATATCATGAAAGACTCCTGGAGATTTTTGGGTGATTTAACCAGAGACAAATGGCATTCAGATACAATTTATCTTACCATAGATGTCCAGGATTTAGTTTCCAGCATACCTAAAGATGAGGGCCTGGAATTTTTTGCTAACAGCTTAAGGAAACACTCAGGTCTCATATGGAATAAGATTTCTTTAATTTGTGATATGATGGGGCTTGTACTGGACCATAACTATATAGCATTCCAGGGTGAATTTTTTAAACAGATTAAGGGTGTGGCCATGGGAGCAGCGTGTGCTCCCATTTTTGCAAATTTGGTCATGCTCGAATGGGAGTTAGAACATGTATTTAACAGCACATTTTTTTTCTAACATCTCTTACTATGCAAGGTACCTGGATGATATTTTTATCTTGTGGAATGGTCCAGTGGAAAAAATTGAGGAATTTATGATATACATAAACAATACTGCTAGCTTTTTAAAATTCACACATAGTTACAGTAACACTGAAATAGCATTTTTGGATGTATTAATTAGTCATGATGATGTGGGTTTTATTTCCAAGTTATACCGTAAGCCCACATTCTCGAATGACTACATACATTTCAGTAGTAGCCACCCTCCACATGTGTTCAGAAATATAGTGAAAGGACAATGTATTCGGGCAGCCAGGATGTCCTCCACAAGGACCATAATGGTGGCAGAACTTAACTATATTAGAGAATTATTTTTAGATCGTGCCTATCCAAAGAAAATGGTTAATGAAGTTATCAAATATGTAGAAGATGAATGAGGACAAAGATATCCACCATTATTAGGATGTTATAGAATGAATGACAAAACAGAAGGACCAAACGAACTCCAGGGAAGAGTGTGCGTACATATACACCTTACACACATTTGGTCAAAGAAATTTTAGAGAAACATTGGGCAATATTAGTTTCCATGGACAAAGAAAAAAGATGGGATAAATTACCTAAATGTGTATATAAAACGGCGCCCAATATTAAACAACTGTTGGAGAGGGCTAGCCATAGAAAGGATGAAGTAGATACACATAAGGGAACCAAAAAATGTGGAAGGTGCAAACAATGCAAATATATTAACACAGCCAACACCATCAGGTTAGATGATATCAATCGAACGCTTATTAGATGTAAAACCGGAATTGCTGTTCAAAAGGGGTAGTGTATATAGCCAATTGCACACAGTGCAATGCCCACTATATCGGTAAAACGGAAAGACAATTGAAGAAGCGTGTATATGAACACCTATACCGGATACAGAAAAGCGATAGTAAGAATGCATTATATAGGCACATTATGGAGCAAGGGACAGAACATGGTTTTACATTTGCTATCATTGATCAGGTTTTCATTACACCACTTGGAGGGAATTGGAAAATGGAGTTGGCAGCAAGAGAAAGTAGATGGCAGATCCTGACAGATTCCACCAAAACCTGGTCTTAATGATTTTGTCAGTATAAAACCATTTTAGCCTTATTATAAGTGAGTTTGAAAAGGTATAGGTTTGATACATCTACAGCACCTGACATTATGTATCTTGCATCAGGTATCTTGTATTTTGTGTACAATAAACAATCACTACGTATTAAGGGATGCGTAGATGTAGTTATGCACATTTACATAATGGGTTTTAGACAAGATGATGTGACTCTGTTATTAGTATATTTGATCACATGCAACTAAATAATTCTGAAGATATGCATGTTGTGGATATGTATAAGGTGGTAGTGAAACATTTTGCTTTTATGTTTAGTAACTGTATATGATATTTTAATATCAACTTTTATTTTATGATTTTTACAATAGTATTTTAGTATTCAATATATATATATATATATATATATATATATATATATATATGCAATAGTTTGATAGTTTTAGATGGACTTATATATTAAATATAGTAGGGGGATTATTTTATTAAACAGTATGTATATTATGAGATCTATGATAAACGGCAGGATGTATTAGAGTAGGTAATTTACAACCTATGTTATTTTGTATTAGTAGTCAATGTATGTGTTACCTATACATAGTAAAGGGTAAATTGTAGATATCCTTGATCAACTATTGTGACTAGTATGTCTTTAAAGTTTTTGGCGGCAACTAGAGCAATCATTCAATTAAGTTCAAAAAAGTAGAGCATTTAAGCAGTAGAATACTAGCAGTATGTTGTTCTGATGAAGACTGTGTACAACAGTTGAAAGCGCTAAACCCTGTCTTTTGTATCATGTGGAGTTACAATAAACTAACATATTTCATCACCAGGACGAGCAGTGATTCTTCAGTGTCGGCGTCCAGATTTTTATTTGGTTGGTGTTCGTTCATTATTTATAGATGGCCCCATTGGCAAATCTCTGGTACAGCTGCATCAGATGCCAGATATGGGAATCATGATAGCTTCCATGGCAGCCAGCACACACATTCATTATTATGCTCTGGGCATCGCACACAACCTAGAAGTTGATGGAGCAGAAGCCCTTGCGGTTGATGTAGACCCTACCCCACTCACCGGGTGGTGCTTTGATGTGTATGTGCGTGCAGTCTATAGCATCCATTACCTCAGGGTATTCTGCTATTTGGTGGAACAGATGCATATTGCTGGCCAACGCCTCATGGGTGTTGGGGAAATATACGTGCTCACCGGCATGTGTTGACATGGCATCCAGGAACTGGTGGAGTACCCTGGATGCTGATCAGCATCCAAGGTACTCCACCAGTTCCTGGATGCCATGTCAACACATGCCGGTGAGCACGTATATTTGTGTCTGTGTGGTAAACACCTTAACCATTATGCCAACCACCTATTATGAAGTTTCAAAATTCATTTAAAGCAGGATCATCCCAGATGCTGCCATAACAGGTAGCTTTACAACAGAATTTTATGCCCACTTAGATAAAAATCTAGAGTTAGCAGTCCCCACCAGATCTAAATATAACATTTATTTATTTATTTATTTATTTATTTATTTATTTATTTTACATTTGTTGACTGGGCTAGTCCAGCTGGATACATATCCATTTTCAGCAGAGGCCCGGGGAGAAAAGCTCCTTGAGAGTACAAAACAATGTTTGACGTTAATCAAATAAAAACAGTAAATAAATTCAAAGTTTAACAAATAGAAGTACTATATACAATTAAGCTATTTTATGCAAAAAAGAACATATTGAAGTAAGTAGTTGGGTAAAAATAAGTAAAATGTACAGTACAGGAACACACTAGAAAGAGGTGTGTTAACATAAGATACTAGAGTGACAAAGAGAGATATTAAGATATAAGAGAGAGTCCAAATTAGTTGAGAGACAAGTTATGCTTCTGGATTCCAGTATGCAGGTAGATTATGCAGACATTAAGATTTAGAAATTTAGTGAGAAG
The DNA here is from genome assembly GCF_019279795.1 of Protopterus annectens. Taxonomy (NCBI): domain Eukaryota; kingdom Metazoa; phylum Chordata; order Ceratodontiformes; family Protopteridae; genus Protopterus; species Protopterus annectens. Next base: position 783,011,873 of record NC_056748.1, on the reverse strand, counting down.
ACAAGAGATGTTAGTCTGGGTTAAGACAGGTGCATAGCCAATGTGTTTTAAGGTAGGATTTAAGCCTGATTTTGAATTGTGTAAGTGATGGTAGTGAGGTTAGGTCACTGGGAAGAGAGTTCCAGGATTTACCAACGGTGTTAGAGAATAGAGAGTCCCCTGCCTTGTTGTTGGCTTTGTGTGTTAGTACTAGCATTTTAGTAGCTGAGTGCAGGGTTTTAAGGTTACTGTAGGGGATGATAAGGTTGGTAAGAATTGGTGTGTTACTAGGCTGATACAGGATTTTATAGGCAAATATTAATTGATTAAGTAGAAGTAGGTTAGGTAACTCTAGCCAACCAAGATTTTTATAATTAATACAGTGGTGGGTCCTAAATGTAGAGCCAGTTGCAAATCTTGCAATATTGTTGTAGGAGACTACTAGTTTGTTCATATTGGTTTTTGAGAGGTTAGTATATATAGGGGAGGCATAGAGGAGGGTAGAGATTAAGCGGGTCTGGGCAATAGTAGATCTTGCTAGTGGGGTAAGAAAGGATTCCATTCTATATAGTGAGCCTAGTTTTTTGTTAACTGTTTTTATGGTATTGTTTATGTGGGCTTCAAAGTTAAGGTTATTGTCAATTAGTACCCCTAAGAGTTTTGTGTTAGAGTCAGGGGATATGATAGTTCCGTTGTTAGAAGTGACAGTAAAGTTTAGAGGTGTGTGTCTATGGGTGGGAGTAAAAAGTAGAAGTTTGTTTTTTTTAGGATTTAGGATAAGACATTGATGTTGTAGCCAATCCTCAACTGTGTTAAACACTTTTTGGGTAAGAGATTGCAGGTCTGCTGGATTTGGGGCTGTGCTGACTAATGTGGAGTCATCGGCATATTGTATTAAGGAGGCCTGAGGAATAACAGTGTACAGGTCATTGATAAAGACAGAGAATAGAAGTGGTCCAAGTATAGAACCTTGGGAGACACCTAGTGAGATGGGGAGATTTGGAAATAGGTTGTTCCCCCACATGACTGCTTGTTGCCTATTGCTTAAGTAGGATTCAAACCATTGTATAGAAAGAGTATCAAGGGACAGGTTTTTCAGTGTGTTAATGAGAAGTTTATGGTTAACCATGTCGAAGGCTTTGGACAGATCAATAAAGAGGGCTGAGGATAGAGTGTTGTTACTGCGATTTTTATTTATACAGTTGGAGAAGGATAAAAGGGCAGTAGTAGTACTGTGAAATGGCCTGAAACCGTGTTGGCAGCTAGCTAGCAAGTTGTTGTCTATAAGGTGTTTTAACAGTTGCATATGAATGCATTTCTCCATGATTTTGGCCAAAGGAGAAAGTATGGCAATAGGTCTGTAATTGGATAGTTCCCTAGAGTTTCCACCCTTATGAAGGGGGATAATATGTGCAATCTTCCAGGTTCTAGGAAATGCACCTTCAGATATTGTTCTGTTAATCAGAATGGAAACTGGGTACGCTAACGCATCTGCTGCTTTCTGTAGATATTCAGCAGGAAGGAGATCGGCTGCAATGGTGGTAGGTTTGAGTTTTTGCAGAAGGGTACGGATGAGGGATGTAGAGATGGGTTTGAGATGAAATGGGGGAGGTAAGGTAGGATTATGGGATGTTAGAGGTGAGCTATTGGGAGATAGTTGGTTGGCAAGAGACTGAATGGTTTCAGTGAAGAAGGTGTTAAAGGTTCTTGCTACTTCCTTTGGATTGTCCTGGTCTGCACCTAGAGGTGGGGGGGGGTGACAGTACGACCTGGGTGTAAGAGAGTATTTATACCTGACCAAAATTTTTGGGGTTTACTTTGCTGGGTATTTTGGAGTTGTATGTAGTACTTTCTTTTATCTAACAGTATTGATTTTTTTGTGTCATTTCTTAACTGTCTGAACTTGATGTGATCTTCATGGTTTTTGGTAGTACGTCATAAGGTCCAGATTTTATTTCTAAGTAGCATTTTTTGTTTTGTATCTTTTGAGAGCCAGGGGGCAGGTTTGTTTCTAGTTTTAATGGTCCTTATTGGAGCATGGAGGTCGAGAATGTTTAGAAATTTACTGTTAAAGTAGATTACTGCTTCCTCTAGGGGTAGACTTTTAAGGGGTGCCCAGTTGCATGACAGAAATTTTAAATACAAACTACCACAGTGCCTTTGGAAGGTACCTGTAGCTAGTATTCTTAGGTCTACACATACCTTGGTATCCACTGGGATGGGTTCCCCTCTGTTAGTTCTGTGTGTTAGACGTGGCCGGAACAGCTGCAAGAAGTCCCTGTCCACCCTATAGCACTCCACTGTCTCCAGCCATGTAGCCCCTGGTAGGTTACCCTGGGTCTGTACACTCTTCTCTGTCTCCTCGCTGCAGGTTGGTCGACAGCAATCACATCCTCACCACCCTCAGCGTCTTCCACATGTTGTTGTATGATAGCTATTGCAGCCCCTATCATTTTGTTGTTTTGTTTGTTAAATGTTCCCCCTTGTATACACCGGTGGTGTAGAGTATGGGAAAAACCAGAGGGAAAGGTGTTTGCATAGTTTATAGTAGTGTTCTGGGCTGGGCTGGTCTGCTGCCTGTGTAATTGGTTGATTATAATACATTTCACCTGCCAGCTATGCTAGTTCTCCTAGATTGCCTTCCTACTCCTGTTTTCCCTTCCCATTGCCTTCCTGTTTAAGCCCGGGGGTGCTGCGCAAACACAGTGCTCAAATGTGCACAGAGCTGCTGTTTCTTGGTTTACTTATTTTTTTTTCCTTTAAAACCCGGTGCACCACATGCAAACCTGCTTAGGCAATGTAAAAGTGCTAGGCAGCCTCATACACACACCCTTGCTTAGCTCTGCTAAGCTAAGAGCAAACCCAAGCCACAGGGCTCCAGTCCACTTACAGTATGACTGACACACCCTGCCTATGATGTCAGCTAACTCCTAGGCTTGCACCAAGCTATTCCTGCTCTTACACTGTTGGATGCTGACTAGCATGCAGGGGAAATCTGGGATTCAGTATCATTCCCCTCATTTGCATAGGATTGCCTGCTGATGCATAGTTACATGTCCCACACTGAGCCTCCCCCCTTAGCAGCCACTATTCACTGGCCATGTTGTGTTCTGCCTGCCATTGAGTATAATGTCAAAATAGTGATGTTGGTTAGACTGCTTATTTTATGTTTTTTTTCTTATTTTCCGCACAATCTCGTTTGCGTGCCGCTGCCCTACGCTTAAACAGCCGAGATCGGCTAAAAAAAATAAAAGTAGATTTTTTTATTTTTGCAAATGTTTTCCATGCCAGTGGCCTTATAGTTGGCCATTGGCATGCTTTCTACATGACATTCACCCTTTATTTGGAGCTGTCATGGCTCCGTTTTGTAATTTGCAGAAATGTACTCCGTTACTGGTGGAGTACATTTCTGCAGATTACACTAGTCCTGCACAGCTGGTTTCCAGCTTCATGGATCACAAATTCACCTCATTTGCATGGATTTCTCCTGCAAATGTTATAATTTGCATACAGGGGCTGAGTCCATGCAGGACTAGTGCAGGAGCGCTCGTGCACTTCCCTACAGGTTATTCCTGGATCGCATGGCAGACATATTGCCTGCTGGAGCTCCTGCACTAGTCCTGCATGCCATGTAGGGCTTGCAGAATCCGAGGGTTAGTCTTGTTTGCAGATGGCTGTATGAGAATGGCTTTGTTATATACTACATATGTTGCATATACGTAAGACTTTTTGCATGCTTACAACTCCACAGTACACCGCTTTAATACATATGTGATACTTCAAGAGTGTTAGTATTTTAATGCATTGTACACCTTTAACATTGTTATCAAAGCATTTTCATTTAATTATGTATTTATTTATTTATTTATTATTTTTATTTACTGACATTTGTAGACTGGAAAAGTCAAAAAAACATTTTCAGTGGAGGACTGGGGAGAAAAGCTCCAGACATAAGAAAACAAAAGTGATAATAACAGTAAACATATAGCATCAAGTTATAAACAATATAGGAATAAAAACATATGATATAATAGTAGAATTGAAGTGTACGACAATTTAACATTACATAATTTCTTCAACTATAATAAATAACAGGTTGGTAACAAAAATAACATTTGATAGTTTTAGAGAAGAAAGGTTGATCTTTAGCAAAAATAGTGTAAGTGACACGGTATGAGTCAAGGTGATGTTTGAGTGTAAGAGGGTAGGTTAAAGTGAGGTGTAAAAGTGGAGATACGTTGTTAAGGAGATGTTACCTTATGAAAAGAGCACATGGAAAGAGATAAAAAAGGGAAAAGGATATGAGGGGTGAAAGAAGAAAAATAAAGTTAGTAGAGCAATGGGAAAGGATATGAGGTGTGAAGGAGAAAATTTAATGTTAGAGCGATGGGAATAGAGTGGCAAAATTAAGATAGGAAAGAAAGGGCATTGTTGTCTGTTTTTGGGCAGTGGTAGATCCAAAAGTTAAGTAAGTAGTTTTTAGTGTAAACTTAAAATGTTTGTTACTGTGTATGCTGTTGATATTGTTAGGTATTTTATTACATAGCTTGGCTATGGCACAGGAGTAGAAGGAACTAAAAAGCATGAATACGAAATAATACTCATGCCCATATGTTAGGTGTGATTATGTTTTTAATAAAGGTTGTTTTCTGTTATGAGATGACTAGTGGTGAAAACTGCTGGTTGTAATTTTTCTGTGTCTGCAACTGCTTTGTATTTCTGGGCAGTTACTGACCTTGTATTCATGAGTAATGAATTATTTAAAATGGCTATAATGAATGTAATCTCCAAGCAGTGTTTACATTTTAGAATACAGATTATTTTGTAAGGCATGAAACGCTGAACTAACCACCCTAGTCAAATGCTCTTTTTAGGTCCACATAGTCCAGACTGTACTTTCATAAGTTGCATTAGTAACTGTGTAGAAGGCTATTAGGGAGCTATACCCCTCCTGAAGCCATATTTACATATTTACTCCACAAGCTGAGGGGAAACTGTTTTCTCCAGAATCTTTGCCAGAGGTCTAACACTGAAGATTAGTTAGAAGTCTTTCAGGTTCACAGGGTTGACCACCTTTGGGAGTAAAATAATAATGACTTCTTTTAAAAGCTGGGTTACGCCAGGCCTGGGATTCATGAAGCTCGGCGCAAGGATGGTTTTAGCCTTGCGCCGAGCATCCACATTACAGATGGTGCAGCAGCGCCATATGAATATGTATGAGGGTGTGCCACTGCACCCTCGACGCACACAGGAAACATGTGCGAGTGCAGGGGGCGTGTACAAGTGCTCTACAGAGGCATAAACATTCCCCGACAGTTGCACCACCTACTATGCTTACTATTAGAGCCCACCTCTAATAGTAAGTCAGTAAAGAGCCCACCTCTAATAGTAAGTCAGTAATTCAGTGTCCGTGGATACCGAAATGTATGCTAAGCATACAAGAGTGTCCACGAACAGTGAAATAAAATCTAAGTAGTAAACACACAAGCACAATTAGATTCCCCATGTCCCTATTATACATTTGTATTGCTGCAATATCGAAAGTGTAAGCAAAGCACAGCATGTTTGAGTGTCGCTGCCCTCCGCCAAGCATAGCTTACACATCAAAATCATTCAAATAGAGAAAAACATGCGGAATCAATGTAAACATCAATAGTGTAGTGTTTAGAGCATCCACCTAATGAACAGGCATTCACGGTTCGAGTCCAACAATAGCACATATCATTTTCCATGTGGAATGAATGTCATTTTGCTGTAAAACTGACATAAGAGTATCGCATGAGATGTTTAACTAAATGTCATTCAATCAAAGTGGTACTGTCATAATGAATAAGGCACTAGTAAGCAGGTGTAAGCACAAATAAGCAACAGTAAACATATATAAGTACCAGTAAGCAAGTCTGTGTGCGCTTGCGCGGGTGTAAGCAGTACCCAACATAGGAAATGTATATAAGTATGTACAGATATAATATATATATATATATATATATATATATATATATATATATATATATATATATGACGAATGAACGTTGTAACAATAAAGCATACAAAAGAAATGAGAAGGGAATCAACAGCAACCTCAGTATTATATAGTGCTGTCAGCGTATATCATATCAAGCTGGGCAGGAGTAAGCAAAGCACTGCTACTCACACCACAGGCAGGATATTACCAGTGGGAGTAACATTGTTGATCTGCTAAGTCTACTTTATAATCAGAGGGTAGTCCCTGGTGGGACTACTCAAAAATTGTTAGGATGTTTGGCCATCCAACCATTACACAAGCAAGGGCAGGTATGTTCAAGGACTAAATGGTGGGAGAGCCTGAGAATACATGGGTTGGGACACCATACGTGTAGGGCCCCTAACGCTTGGGAGAGGGCAATGTGTGGAGGTGTGTCATGGCTGTGATAGCAACTGGACAATGGACGGTATGCATGTATGTTGAACTTGGGTGGGGTGGAGGAACTATGGGTATGAAATTATGGATCCAGGTGTGTCAGGGTTGGATTGGCTGGTTCTAACTGGACCGCCTCATGGAGGTCAGCGAGTTCGTTATAAGTATATATGCATACACACATGCATACATCTATATGTAGAAGTATATTCTCTGTAACACATTCATTACATTTGCAGACATAAATAACATGAATGTGCCCTTACAAACCTCAACAGTAGATAGAATAATAGGTTGTGCATAAGAGGAAAGGGACGAAACTGCTAAAACATAAAAATGTGTACAATGTCCGAAGTTAGTGCTGTGCTGAAAAAATCAAATGTGGGGACTTTCTCACACATGGAATTATTCCTGTGATCTGCCTGCTATGGCAATGCCAATTACTGAACTGGTCTATTTGTAAAAGAATTACGCCAAACTCGTACATAATTAGGCTCTCATGTGTAACATGTGCGTTACCACATAGTCATTCTTATTAATTTATTGTAGTGTCATGTTAACTGGAGTAAGGATGTAATGAAGTACAGAGTCTAATTTTGAAATAAAGACATGCGTGTCCCATGTGGGACAACCCAAAAATTGTGAATTGTGTCCTTTTGGTCGCTCATGTCACCAATGTTTGTTGACTAAAAGTTTGGGATTTCTGAGGATACGTGGAGTGAGTCAACCGATGGGATGGGTCTACAGGAGTAGGGAGTGGCCAATGTGTAGTGGTGTGGATACACCACGAATCCAACTGAAGAATGGATGACTGCAGTGTTAGTGAAGTGTTGGGGTGGGTGTTTGGGGAACCAGGAGTCATGTGTATATGGGTATATATGTAAATGAAGCAGCACAGCAATAGTGTATTGGTTAGAGCATCCACCTAACGAACAGACATGCCTGTTCCGAATCCCACTGCAGCAGATACCAATTTTCCATCGGTAATCTGTACATGAACATATTTCGACATCTGTCCGCTGTATAACCTGCAAAATAACAATTAAAAGTGAACTGGAGCGAAGTGTCAGTGTCAGAATGAATAAGGCACTAGTAAGCAGGTTTAAGCATATATATAAACACCAGTAAGCGTGTGTAAATGCGTTTGCGCGGGGTATGCATTGCTTTACAGACACACACACACATATATATATATATATATATATATATATATATATATATATATATATATATATATATATATATAAATATATATATATATATATATATATATATATAAATATGTATGGATCTAGGACATTTCACCAAATGCACATTTCACCGAAATTTAAATTACTGTGCATTTTCACGAAAGCATTCACGAAAACACAATTCACCGAAACACATTTCACCGAAAATGGTATATGGCCTTGTCCCCACTGTAGTGCGACCCTGGAGTCGGTATATAGAGTAGGGGGGAATGTGGGGGGAACTGCCCCCCACAACGGGGAGTGGGGGGGTGTAGCCCCCCACATATTTTAAATGTGTTACACTATATACATGCATACTTGCAATTGCAATCTATTACTCTTATCTAAATATGATATATACTTCATATATGTGGTGGGTTCCGCCCCGCACCCCCCCAATGTATATATACCAACTCCAGGGTTGCACTACAGTGGGGAAAAGGCCATATACCATTTTCGGTGAAATGTGTTTCGGTGAATTGTGTTTTCTGTGAATTGTGCTTTCAGTGATTTGTGTTCAGTGAAATGAGTTTCGGTGAAATGCGCATTCAGTGAAATGTCCTAGATCCATATATATATATATATATATATATATATATATATATATATATATATATATATATATATATATATATATATACATATATAAATATATATTTATATATATATATATATATATATATATATATATATAGACAGATATATAAATATATATATATATATATATATATATAGATATATATATATATCTGTGTATACATATATATGCATATATATATATATATATATATATATATATATACAGATTATATATATATATATATATATATATATATATATATATACATATATATATATATATATATATACATATATGTGTGTGTGTGTGTGTGTGTGTGTGTGTGTGTGTGTGTGTGTGTGTGTGCATAGATATACACAGATATACAGCTATGATAGGAAACAACACACAAGAATGGCATATGTTCACAGGCTATGCCAATGGAAGTGAGGGGCCCAAGCAAGAAACATGAAACACGTAGCGTGACCTTCCACCCCCCAGCCGGACACAGGAAAGATGCAGGAAACATACACACAGATCCGCAAACAATGTAAATAGTCCACTGCTCCCCAGACCACAGACAGGATACAACTGGGGAGGGTGCACAGTGCACCTGTGAAATCTAATCTTGGAACACAAACAGGAGCGTCCCTTGCAGGACACCCCAAAAAGTGACATAAGACCAAAAGAAGGTGATACGCCGACCATTCTGGCTCGGGTGTGTACATACCCGTAATACAAGGGTGGGAAAGCCTGATGACCCATGGGTCGAGTCAATGTATGACATGGGTCCTGTGAAGTGGAGAGTGAGCATTGTGTAGTGGTGTGTTCAGACCCGACCAGGACCCAGAGTAAGGATGGGTGCTGTAGAGGAGGTGTGGGGTGGGGGAACTATGGGTAGCTAGTTATTGGTCTAGGTGAGCAGGTGTTGGCTGATGTGGGCCTATATGGACAGCCCCAGGGATGTAAGCAAAAGTGTTCATTGGGCAGAGGCGTCACCCAAAGAGCAGCCACACCCGCTACGAGTCCCACTGCAGCAAAGTGCAATCTACATGGCAAGGAACGGTATAACCAGGGCCGGCCTTAGGCATAGGCGAACTAGGTGACCGCCTAGGGCACCGTAAAGACCGGCGTCATAAAGGGCGCAAATTAAGTGAATTAACTTAAACTTTACTTCTCTCCACTTTTCAACTCTAGCATTGTGCCCATTTGTACTGCAGCATTGCACCCTCCCCCACTTCTGTAATTAAGCATGCTTCATCCTCCAGTGCACACAGAATGCCCCCCTACTGTATTCTTCCACCCCCCCTCATCTATTTGATGAGTCTCAGTGACTGCTCTTGTTGAGGATTATTTAAAGCATCCAATCAGTGATGCTTTCGTTTACCACTGACATCCCTGGCTAGTGCGCCAATCACCAGTATATAATGCAGCTCACGCCCGCCTCTCACTCCTTTCCTCATTGACGAGATAGAGGCGGGCGCATCTATTGGCTGTCGTTACTTTCGCTTTCTGATCTGTGGACTGGTCGGCGTGGATTATCGGCGGTCTGATTCCCTTCACCATGTGGGCTACGGCGGGCTACCAACTTGGATTTTTGCATTTTTTTGTGCTTACTTGCTTTTGAAGGTAAGTAAGTTGATTCAGGCACGCAGCTTTCATGCTTATGCTACGAAACGCCAGATAAAATATAATATTGCTGAATTTGCTGTGTTTTCCTGCTCTGGCCTGGGTTAGCGGTTAGTTGTGAAAACTATTGTTTTTCCTGTTTTCTGCAGTTAGTTTTTTTGATCGGATGCATTAATTAGCTCACTGGTCAGCTTAGCAAGTGCATTTCATAATCTTTTCTTAATGTGTGCCCCAGTGGTGAGCTGGACTTTACGACCATAACTTTGTTTGGATTATCAATGCCTGAAACCGTCCCATCATATCTTCACCATATTGTTAGTGGGTTTTTACCTTTAGCACTTCACCATGCAAAATAATGTGCTCCTACATAGTTCTAATGTCAGTGTTAGAAGAAAAGTGGGTATAGTACAGATGGTTTAAGTGGTGTTTCTCTCTGTTGGTTGCACAAAATTTGCACTTCAGTCCTGTTACCAACTTTGTATTATTGACTGGAGTGTTAAGAAATGTTTATTTCTGATAAGTACATAAAGAGCTTTGTATGATGATTGCAAATATGATTTCAGTACATCAGGATATTATTACAGACATGGCAAATTCATACTGTCAGAGTTGACTTTTCCAATATGCTGCTTATTGCAGGAAATAGAAAAGAATGTTCTAGTTAATAGAAGAGATTGCACTCCAAGAATTTTGAAAAAGAAGCAGAAAAGTCTTTTCATTCCAAGGCTTAAAACAACTTTAGCATAAAAACTGCTTTATCTTAGCAATAATTGAAAACAATGTTTAATTATTGAAAAATAAAATCTGTCTTAGGTTTTAACACACATTAATTGAGGTTGTGAATATGACCTACACTACAGTTTTTTTTTATTAAGTGTTTTTATGACCTTTGTACATATATATATATGTATATATATATAATTTTATCAGTTTATACATATGAATATATATATTTTATTATTACCTATTTAAACAATGTATTTTATGACTTGATTAGGAGTTAAATAGGATATACTTATAAATGCACTTGCACTTTATCTCGTATAAGAGTTTAGTGATTTTACAACATCAATTCCTTTTCATTGTGTTTATTACACCTAACAAGTATTTATTCAATTAAGGTTGAGTGTTTAATTGCAGATGCACCACCTTATAAATATGCTTGTTAGTTGTTTGTAAATTTGTCTGATGAAGGTGAGACATTGGGCTCTCCGAAAATGTTTTTGTGCTAACTTTATTCATTAAAACTAATATTTGCCCTGGGATTGTGCACTGTTGCTCATTTCTGTTTCTTGTTTTTTAGTGTAATATGTCTTGAACAGACTATACTTTTCCTAGTATGAAACTAAACTGTCCTTTGCTCTGTGTATCCAAATCTATGGTCTTGGGCACCAACAAGGTTCAGAAATTGGTAAATTAAATTAGTCTACTTTTTAGAACAGAACTGTAATTTTGCCAAAGAGCACGCAGCTCTCACTCTCTTTATAGCAAAAATCTATTTTCAAACAGTAGCGTCAACAGATTTTTTTCTACAGCATCTTTCAGTTTACTTTGCTTTATTACTTTTTTCAGAGTTTTATATCTGGGGCAAGTTTCCAATTGCACCTAATTCAGTCCTGCTTAACTGAACTGGTCCAGGTTATGCTCACATTTTGTTTTTGACTACTAAAGGCTGTTTCTAATGCAACACAGGCCATACACATTACAACTTTTTAGGGTTTATGCACTTGTTTTCACATAACCCTTTACTCCATTTTTGACACAGGAGTCAAATGACTAGAGAAGCCAGGGCACAGAGGCGAGACAAGCCATTAACATCACTCCAAGCCTGTGGTCAGTAGAAAAATGGTTGGGTTGTCTTAGGCTGAAGAGTTAGCTCTTTCATTTATCATGCTGCATCCATATAAATTGTTTTGCCACAGATGGAACACTTACCTTTTGCACCGTGTCATAAGATTCCAGTAACACTGATGCATTTTTCTCTTATTTCTTTCGTTTTTTATCCTACATGTTTATTGTTTACATTATAATTGTATATTTTTCCAACACAGAAGTCTGTAAACCTTTGAGACTAATGACACTAAAGCAGGGATAGGAAAGAGACGCATTCATATACTTGGACACAACTTCAGGAGCCTACCCTGACTTCACTGGGGATTCAATAGATTTTTGGACCTTGGTTTATGCATTTTTTTATTAAAAGGGGCACATGCATATACTAGGAGTGACAGGATAGAAAATGCATCATTGTATGTAGTATTTAAATGCCTCGCGGCTATGTTATTAGGCATGCTATCATGACAAAGTGAGGCATAAATCTTCTGCAATAATTATACAGCCATAAAAAGCTCTTACTTGCTTCTTTGTGTGTGGTCTTGAGCAATTTCTTTTAGCCTGTACTTTCCCCAGTTGAAGTTTCATCAGACCATACCTTGTGGAGGCTTCAAGCATTCCAGCTGTACATTTAGAAGGGTTGACCCTCAAATCCTTTGCTAGATTGAATCCAGAATTGTCTGTAGCCTTAGCAGGTGGAACTCTCAGTCCTTACTGTAAATTAACATAATTCTTTGAAATGTGACTGAGACCCGATATAACTAAAAAACACTTTTTGCTGAAGTCTGCTATCTATGGTAGAGAAAGCTGTCTGCTCTTTAACTTGCTCTGTTAGAGGGGACTGCCTGTAAGATTTTTGTTTACGTCTAGCCTCATAAAGTAATGTGCTTTCCCTAACCTTTATACTAATTCATATCTTCAAGGCATTAGCTACGCTTCTATTTTAGAGACCTTTTAAATTTACAGAAGTCATTGCAAAGTGTGATGGTGCCATTCATTTTTTACTCCAACACTAGCCTCATAAAGTAATGTGCTTTCCCTAACCTTTATACTAATTCATATCTTCAAGGCATTAGCTACGCTTCTATTTTAGAGACCTTTTAAGTTTACAGAAGTCATTGCAAAGTGTGATGGTGCCATTCATTTTTTACTCCAACACCAGTGATACCACCTGTCAAGCTTCAGGGATCCAGTAAGACATTTTCTTCTGACTTTATAACTATGTCATGCTTAACTAAGGTATTTTATTTTTTTTCTGTCAAGACTAACTCCATAAAATGAATAGCATCACCCACCCATGAAGCCAAATAATATCTGAAGTCAAAAACCTCCTGGAGTGATGCAGTCCTCAAAATTCACACAGCCAATAAAAATAAGATTTTCTTTATTAAAAAGTTAAGTGCTTTCGTCTCTGTTGAACTAGGGACTTCAGAACAAAATCATTAAAACCTGGTTCTGATTTTCCATACATTTAAACATTGAAAGCTGGAGTGGCTTATGTGGGGGTGACCCATCCGTTGGTGTGGCTCAAATAGGGGTGTTCCTTGAGTATGGTGTGGGTGGGGCTTAAGGGGGCACCAGAGCAGTACTTCGCCTAGGGCGCTGTTTCAGCTAAGGCCGCCCCTGGGTATAACCAGATGTAGATGTATATGTGTAGAGGTATGTGTGTGTATATCTACCCATAGCGACATAGAGATATACCTCTCCCTCTCCATAGTATAAATGTATACATACAGAGACAGAATACATATACATACCCACATATAAATATATACATATGCAGATGCCCATAGACCCATATGTTGTTAGATATATATATAGACAGCAGTGTCAGATGCAAACACCAAATGCAGTGCATTTGCAAGTGCAGGAGCAAGCGGTTGTAAGCCTGTTTTGCCACCAGTATGCAAGTATCACACCGGTGAAGCAATGTAGAGGCTAACTGAGTATAAGAAACTGTAACCGGAGGTTAGCATTGCTTAGCACCATGCAAACCCACCCACACTCGCTCACAACTGCTTTAAAGTGCCTTAATCACTCTGTATCCAATGACCTTGTTCTGCCCAGCAACAAAATAAATGGCCTCTGCAAGGCTCAAAACCAGGACCTTGCACACCACAGCCAATGTGATTTACCACTAAGCCATGGCAGATGTACAGACATCGGATGTTATCACAAACATATCATCCAGTACAGTCATTCAACACTATAGGAAATGTATTCCATTATGTAGATGTATGTGTGTGTGTTTATGTCCAGATATAGATACATACATATATATAGATATATCAAGAACATCCCATGTGACAACAAAGCATTAAAAAGGAATGAAAAGGGAAACACCAGCAATGCCTATATTATGTAGTGGTGTTGTCCTATGTAATATCAAGACTCCCTCAGACAGACATGTGTCATTAATACCTGCAAACATTTGTACATTGGCCAGATACATCATTCTGTGCATTTTATTTACATTAACACAACAGTTCCTGCCCAGTCATTATGTGAGAACAGTACTCTTGCAAGGTGCTGTGTGCGACATCATCATCATGAAAAAGGTAAATGGGGTAACCATAGAGGGACCGATAGTGTCATGTGTACAATGGGGTCATCTGAATCACGTGTACCTGGAACCTTTAGGAGTCACGTGCATACCAGGATCGTGTGCCTGAGAGACAGGGGTGAGGACAACTGGAGTATGTTGTGATGCAAATTAAAAAGGTTACATGTGTTCAGTGGACACGTGTGTGAAATGGACAGCTATGTATAGGGCAAATGTTGTTCTAGGAACAGATTGGCCTTTTGTTTCTGTAGGGTGAGAGTGGGATGTAGGGGAAGGAGAGTAGGTATGCTCATGGAGGATAGGTTGGGTAGGATGACAGACAAGACAGCATACAGGGTCAGTATATGACATGTGGGGGGATACACCTTGGACGGGGAGGGGAGTTTGGCAGTCACAAGCCCATGTGCCCCCAGATGGAAACAGTGGGACGGAGGTCCCCACCCACAGGCAGCAACCACTGCACCAAAACAGCTGCAAAGGTGGCTGTGCTGGGGTCTGTCTAGAATGGGCAGGCTCACCCTCTAAATGTGACACTCTGCCCTCGAGCTGGCGTATCTGGCCACAAAACCCCTTATTTAGCCCCCTATGCACCATGTCCAGCACTGTACGACAGCGGACAAGTTCTTGTCTGGACCTGCTCCCAGGGGGGGGGGTCAAGCCCTATCCTCAGTGGTGGTTCCACCAGAAGGTGGTGCAGAGCCAACAGAGGTGGAGATCCACGACTGGGCCCCAGATGTGCTGATGGCCAGTGCCATAGCCAGCTGAAGTGGGACAGGAGGTTCTGCCAGGACCTCCAATCCCATACAGCCTATGGTGTTGCAGTTTTAACACAGATATGACTTAGTAATAGTCAACAGCGTTCAGGATTACTTATAACAGCATGCATAGATTTGACCATCAACCCAACACAACAGATGGCATACATTTGCAGAGGGAGCACAACACATGCATATATACTGCATGACATCTGTACAAAGTGTAGAAGACTTGTGACTGCAGCTATGAACAGTGGCCCATTATTGGCATGTCACTGTGAGAACCTCAGACAGTGACTGTCATACCACTGTTTCATGTGATGTATGTCCAATCAGGGATGTGATGGCAGTAACTCTCATCACTATCACCATGTACTGACTGTAATCCTCACACTATGCTTCTGCAGTTCACAGATGTGTGTTCAGTGAGTAACACAAGAAACAAATGGTTCCACACACTGACCAGGCCACAGATGGCCCTACAGATGGGGGTTCCCTCACAAACAGAGCACTGTCTTGTCAGTTTTAAAACATGCAGAATAGCCATTACCACACGCAACTTGTTAAATTGGCAGTAGTCTCAATGAAGCATAGCTACACTTACATGCTGTAGTCACGTCTGGCACATCACCCTCCTGTCTTTAGGCTATTTTCCACTGTGTATCTTGTTTGATAAATATTCAGATATCCTCTGTGATGCTGTTTACCAAATGCCAGATCCAGGTTCCACTCACAACAACTGTCATGGGCAAACACCAACATGATATTCCTAGATATTGTACTGTGTTTCCATGCGATTGGCTATGGGAACGTCACGACAGCTGTTCCACATGCAGTCAGCTAGAGGAGGACTGCAGTAGGTGCAGAGGCCATCACCTGATCATGACCATCGCTTACAAAACACAAGCTGCTGCTGAGCAGGTGTATAACTCCACATCCACCAGAGAGTGTGTGGGAGGGACAGATAGAGGAAAAGTACATCAGAGCAGAGCTTGGAGACTAAAACCTAAGCATCGTCTGTCACACACCTACCAGTACAGGGGTTCAAACCCCTGACTGACTAGCCATTACTATTACAAGTGCATGCAGTTACTCCATGTGCCACATAGCTGACATGGTGGTGTGCTGTAAGAACATATATGTGTGCTTTTGAGAGGCATCTGCAACAGAGATATAGTAGACATACATTAGATGTAGCACACATGGCTGTCCACATGAACGGGTGTCATTGTCAACACAACCACACTCTATAAAGGACTCAGACACATTGCCACACTTTGTCAGGCTCACAAATACACTTCCTAACTACTTAGTTTGCCACACTGCAGTAATGCACAGGTACTACATGCACCACAGGGGATATCCTGAGGTTCTATGGGCTAGGGCATGTGAGCATGTCTGAGATCAGTCGGTATGCCAATGGCAGTTATACTGGGTGTGACTGTGGTTGGGGAGCATCATACCCCACACGCAGACACAAGGTGCCAGTACTGACATGCATGTGTGCATTGCCTCATGGGTGTGTAGTGGTTGGCTGTGCAAGATGGCTGTACAAGGCTGGGTGAGGGGTAATCCTTGGCATTACACCACCCGACAATGGTGTGCAGTGTGGGTCAGGGGTGTAGTGTCTGCAATGTCCCACACAGATGGGTATTGTATGAACTGTCCTGTCATCCTGGTTACCATTGTGTATGGCCATTGCTTTAAAATGCATGCCATGTCTGTGTTTGATAGTCCTTGACATGGACATTGCCTGGGATGTGTACATCCCACAATAATGTACAGTGACATGTACAAGTGTACCTGGTTTGGCTGGCACACGTTGTGTACACAGACTGTTATCATCAGATATGCCAATACTGGCCTGGTGGGGCAGGACCTGCTAATAGAAAGCAGGTTGACCCTGCACCTGGATTGATAGCATGATACAGGTATTCCCTGGTGTCAGTGGCATCTGTCCATACAGGGCATGTGTGTAAGGCATTGTATGGCTTTTGTGGATCACATTTGATGGCACCACATATGTTGCAGGCATCCAGTGGGGAACATAGTGAAGGCACATTGTCTGCAATTATGTGCCTATTGTACTGCTGGACAGGGTGCCATGCCCTCTGCAGCCCACTGCAATCACATCATGCCTACTATCTGTCATCAATGTGCAGGGTACTAGCAACATAGCAGGATATTCTAGGCAAGTGTGTTTGTGTATGACACATGGGTTCAGAACGTATTCCAGGTAATAGTAGGATTGCATACTTTGTTCACCAGGCCTTTTACCAGATGTAGGGGTATGGCTTGCCAACACAGTCGCTTGGCTGATTGACATCTGTACTCCTTGTGAGGTGGACATTGTGACATATAATATGGACACCATATAGGAAAACTACAAAAAACGCTCCCCAACATGTCTAGTGGTTAGACACTCACAGCCACCTCGACACAGGCTCTGACTTTCAAACACACACCTGCCATGTCTTGGAATAGAACTCCTACCTAACTAGTTTATCACACTACAGAATTATGCAGCAACAGCATGTGCTATGGAGATTACTGGGTTACAGTAGTCCCAGAGGTGTATTTCTAGGTGGGTGACATCAGCAGGATTGCCAAAGGTGAGTATGTGAATTGTAAAGAGTGTGCATACTCTAAAAAGCATTGTTTTTTTCTCAGGCAGACAGACAGACACAAACACACACAGTTGGCCTGTCTTGGAATAGAACCCCTACCTAACTAGTTTATCACACTACAGCATTATGCAGTTACAGCATGCACTACAGAGATTACTGGGTTACAGCACTCCCAGAGATGTATTTGTAGGTGGGTGACATCAGCAGGATTGCCAAAGAAGGGCATTTCAAGTGTACTGAGAGTTGTACATGTCTGTTACCTGCATGTACCTGCTGCTTACTGTCATGAAAACACATTTACACCCACTTACAACTGCTTAAAAGTGTCTTATTCAGTCCTAATTGACAGTATCAACAAGGCTTGCAGGTCTTGAAGCCTGGACAATGCACACTGAGGTCACTGGACTTACCACTAAGCCATCTGGGTTGTATACATGTTTCATGGATTTTATAATGCACATCTTACTACAGCTATTCCACAGTACTGAAAACAAATGGGAGAGTCACTTTGTGTACATATGTACAGTACCCTTGAATGTACTGTACTCTGTGAAACAAAGACAAGTCTACATCTGTCATAACTACATATAGTCTGAACACCCTTTGTGACACAGAAGGGTTCCAAAGGAACTGATGTGTACACAAAACAGAGACATCTCTTGTTTTACAACATTTAAATCTTAATCAGTTCACCAGAGAAGGGATGGTTGTTGTGTATGTGGAGTTTGGGGTGGGGAATGATGGCTAATGTAATCTACCCTGGGGATTGTGGAGTTTGGGTGGGGGAATGATGGGTATGGACTTACACCCCGACGACCACTTCTGTGTCACTGCTCGACAGTGGCACAGGAAAATAACATACCCAACTGTAGTTGTTCTTGACTGTGTATTCTTTACCATTCCTAACTATGTAATACTTTGTAGACACCAGTCAACACAGATGGCTACCATGGTGTGCAGCATGTTAAAAGACATTACACATGTGTATGCCTGGCTACAGGGTAGTCACACACACAAACACGCACACGTTTGCCAGTATTGTGTATACACGTCTTGCCTATGTAAAGGTAACTAGTACAGTGGTATGCATTTGGGGTATGTGCCACAGAACACATACAATTACACTTACTCTGATTCCACTTCTGAGCTGGGTGACATCACAGGACTGATTACTTGCAGTGGGGAGGGGGGGAAAAGAGAGGTTTAGCAGTTGACAAGGATAAAGGCCAGTGCAAAAGGTGGTATCTCTTTGGAATGCAGCAAAACCAGCTGTCATGACAGGATGCAGACACAAATACACACACACACACACAACCACACTCAGCCATTTGCTGACACACACACTCAAACACACTCAGCCATTTGCTGACTCACACACTCAAACACACTCAGTCATTTGCTGACACACACACTCAGGCATTTGCTGACACACACACACACACACACACACACACACACACACACACACACACACACACACACGCGCACACAGTTGCCAGTGGTGGGATCAGAACTCCTGCCTATCTACAGATCACTATTACAGTACTACACATTTACGAGATGCGCCACAGAGATTACACATTCCAAGGCAGTCCGAATGCCCTTCTAAGATTGAGGACAACGACAAGGATACTGACAGTCACTATGTACATAGCTGTAAACCTGTGTGTTTAAAGTAGGTGTCTATTACAACCTGTATGCACAAACAAGGCACATCATCTGCAGGTAGTACATATGTAGGCCTGAGAGGTATAGTTGTAGCATAACAGGAACCTGAACTGGAGTATGCCCATCTGTGGAATGGACAACTACTATCACTATACAGGGTTATGGTTGTCATGCTCATACACATAGAATCACAGAACTTGTTTGGATGCATTGATTACAATTACACAAAGTGACAGTGGGCATGCTCATACATTTAGTAGCACAGGGCCGTTTGGGATGCACTATGACTACAACTTCACAAGGTTATACTGGGCATGCTCATACACTTAGTAACAAAGGGCTTGTTTGGATGCACTGACTCAAATTACATAATGTGGCAGTGGGTACACTCATACACTTAGTAGAACAGGGCTGTTTGGGATGCACTCCGATTCTAACCACAGAAGGCCACAGTGTGCATGCTCATACACTTACATGTACAGAACATGTTGTAATGGACTCCTATTGTAAACACACAGGTTTACAGCTATGTACATCTTACCTGTCAGTATATATGCACATCATACTGATTTACTACCAGATACCTGTATGTGGCCTGTAAATGATATATCTGTGTCTGTGCTGTGTGATACACATGCATACATGTACATGAAATACTGACATATATATGTTAAATATACACAATCATGCATGTGTGGACATGATAGACAATAGGTTAACTGGGACACACAGGCGGACGCTACCTACAGCATGTGTCACACACCTTGCTGCCCTGAAAGGCATACATTGATAGCAGGTTGTGGACAGTGGCATTATACTTGGAACAGTGGCAGGTGCAAGCATAATGTGTGAGCCACATTGTGTAATGGTACTGAGGTGCAGGTGTCAAGATGACCTCTCCTGGCTGTGTTAGTAGTTGTCATTATTTGCAGGACTGCTACACTAGGCATATCTCACATTGGTTATATACACAATGTCTGCTGCTGTCCATCACCTTACATGTGGCATTTGCTACCAAGCACATTACTGCCACTTGCAGTGATATCATGGTATGAGTGGCAACTGCTAGACCAAAACAATGAGCCAATGTCCTGCTGTTATTATGAGGTTGTCCAGTGTCTGTCATTCCAGGCTGTCATGACTGAATGACAAGCCTTCGACACAGAGCACATGCATCCATGTTTCAATTGAGTGTGGATAATACTTAGGCCACATTTACCCATTTAGTCGCATTCCAAGGCAAATGTCCTACACACAGAAATAACACCCTGACACCTACAAGACAATTGCATTGGATGCTTATGCTAACCAGTGCTAGATGTGTGGCTTTTGTAATCCATTTGCTCAATGTAGAACCTACAATTGGGAATACTGACATCTGTGCAGTGATGAACACCTGGCTGAAGGCTCTGTAGTGCACAATTTCACTACCACCATATAACTCAGATCCAGACATGTGGGCCATAACACTGGTGTGGACCATTCCAGGTGGTGGTGTCCACATATTCATAAAGGCTACTCACATGTAAAGACCACTACTCTGACATAACTCATCACAGATGACTTAGGTACAGGTGACAGTGGCAAACGCTGCATTCTAGGTTGTATCCTCATATACATCCACCACCTTGTCCCCAGACTACCAACACACATCCATGTGTGGTATGACATAGTATGGTAGACCACCAGATAACCTTCGATTGGTGGACTGTACCTAGGCCTACATCAACTGTGCAAAGTACCCATGTACAGACACAGCTGCATAATGTGTTATGCAATGCAGTAATACCGCCGTTTGTAACCAGCTCATTTGTACACATACCAGGGTCCCTCAGATGTTGTCAGCATTAACACAGTCGACTGTTGCTGTACACCAGTAAGCAACACCCTCATGGTTGGATATGACCTAACTGTACCTGCCCTGGATATGTACATCCCACACTCATACAACATAAATGACATTACCATAGCTTTCATTAGCCTTTCTACATACAAGTGGCTACAGTCATTACACACATACACATGGCAGATAGCATGCTAACAGTACACAAGGTTTGATATCTATGTTAACAGAGGTAATATTCCCTCTCTGCTGGTCACCTATGACACCTATCATATCATACAACAACCCATGTGGCATGTATGTCATTAGACATGTCCACCTAATGCAATGCCTACAAACATACCCAAATAACAGGGTCATAGGACCTACACAAGGCCTGTATTGACAGACTCAGGGAAATCCAGCTCTGCTCTGTATGTTCCTCAGTAGTCACAGGTGATATGTTCATGACATGTACAGCCATGTGTGCCCACAACTCCTACATATACCCCATGTCAACAATTGCAAGCCATGCATGCTGTGTGCTGTCTGAACATTAGCCTTAGTACCACAATAGCCAGTACGTGCTGGGGTGAGATGTTTACAAGCCACAGACCTTGCACATGCTTGAATGAGTGTACTGCCTAGCTCTAAAAGAGCACATTGCTGGCACTCTTCCAGTAAACATGAGGTGTTTGTGGCAAATATGATGTGCTCACTGTTGACCATTACAGTGCCCTGGCTTCACCATGGCACTGTCAAGTAACAGTTTGTAGGAGCATGATATAGAATAATGCTGTGTGTGTCTTGCTGATATGTGCTGTTGTCATATATGTACACTTGGCTACTCGTTGAAGGTGGTTGTGTCCTACCAGTACATGAATACAACATCCATTATGGTGTAATGCTCGGCTATGTTTCACACATGGCGTGTGGAAGGTGTGGAATGTATCCTCTTGACTTGCTAGTCCACTTACTGATGTAAACTGCATATGTGTACATTTGATGTTTGTTTAGATTCTATGCTTGTGCAGTGTCTGATGTTTGAATGTGACTGTTGTCTTAGTACATCATGCTGTTGCAATACAGCCTCAACATTGCCATCTGTATATGGTGATATGCTCAAAGTACAGTAAGATGTACATGAGGTATGGACAGATGTTTGGACATGACTACTAAGTGGTGGGGCTACTTTGTAGATGAATGATTACTGAGGACAGCTCACTGGTGTATTACAACCATTCCTACAATAACCTGTGTAACTGCTAAGGTCTGGTTTTGTTAATTGAAGTGGAAGACAGACAATGTAGAATGCAGTAAGGGTGACACTGAAGGCAAACCTCTTGACACCTGTAACAGTAATACCTCCCCTGTGTATATATTGTGCATATATCAGCACAGTTGGCAAAAGAGAGTCAGTACGCTTTGTAGTGAATGTGATAGTGCTGTACTTCTGTAATACCTATCATGAAATGGGCAGGTATTTGATTCACAGTACCGGCATGTGTGGGTGTGTGTGTCCATATATGTCATGTATGGTTGGGAATACATCCCACATGTTTTTCATTCTCCTGAACACTGTTGTTGACATCAGTACAGAGTGAAGTGTAGAAAAAAAGGCATATGCAGGTGGTTGAACCTCACACATGTCAAGTGTATGTATGTGTGTGACATAGATGTATATCTTTGTGAATGCCACAGTGCGTGTGTGTGTGTGCGTGTGTGCGTGTGTGTGTGTGTGTGTGTGTGTGTGTGTGCGTGTGTGTGTGCGTGTGTGCATGTGTATGGCTGTCCGGTCCCTGGAGTGAGGCTGTATTTTACCATAGTGAAATGTTAATGCCCCCTCCTCCCATCCATTCAATGCAATCTAGTATCCCTGTTGGTATCACCAATCTTAGACAGGCATTCTAACCGCCTGTTAACATGTACACCCTGGGGTGAGACTTGTTGTTACATAGCCTACTGCTGAACCCCCTCCCCACATACACTCACTGCACTGTAGTATCCCTGTCAATGTCCTCGATCTTAGGCCATTCTGACTACCTGTACATGTGAAATCTCTGTGGTGCATCTTGTAATTGCGTAGTACTATAATGATGATTTGCACATAGGCAGGGGTTCTCATCCGAACACTGGTAACTGTGCGTGTGTTACTGTGTCTGTGAATCCCTGAGTGTGTGGGTGTGTTTGTGTTTGCACCCTGTCATGGCAGCGGGTATTACTGCTTCCCAATGAAAAGCCACTATTTCCACTGGCCTTACCCTTGTCATCCACTATACCACTCTTTTACCTCCTCCCCACTCCAGGTAACTATACCTGTGATGTCACCCACTATGGATGTGACAGCTCTAAACACAATAGCTTACTACACAGCTATCATGCTCTTGGATTATTAGAACAGTAAACATAATTGAACCATGGGAGATTATAACTGTGATGTGGAAGCTACAAAGTGCATGCAGGTATTGTCATACAGACCTGCGAGTAGTCAGCATGTACATATGGGACACTAACTGCAAACACTGACATCCCCGGCACATGCAACTACACCTGAAAGAGGAAGGCAGAACATCAAGATCAACATGCTGTTAGTGTTGTTACACATGATACATACTGTCAAACATACAAAATGCATTCTAAAACTGTAATACATGGTATGTCTGCTGCCTGTCAACACTACTCAACAATATTAATCTACAATTGTCTACCTAGTATGTTCACCCTGTGCATCAGACCATATGAGCATGTCCCTGCACCGATGGTGTGGATGACAGGGATGCGGCACAGGCATCATCATATGCACAGGGTGATAATATTTGCCAGAGGCCTAGGCTGCGCCATTAGATGACATCATGTGTGTGTGTGTTAGGGCCTGTGATATCACTGGGCATGTGTGGATGTTATGCATGTGTGTGTTGAGGTGCCCTACATTTGTTTCTGGTGTGTGTATGTGTGTATGCATGCACACAGGTCTGGCATGTGGCTGGCCTACACAGGGGTATTATTGACAGCTGCAGATTGTACAAGGCAGGTTTCACAGTTCACGGTGTCTGGCCATGGTCACGTGACCTGCGCCTGCCAGGGGTTGCATGGGCACTACCAGATAGAGGTACAGATTGGGTACTGTCTGATGACACATGTCCAGTGGAATCGTGTCCCTGTTGGGACCATCCAGGACCACGTGCATGTGGTCTGCTGTGTCCTGGTGTGAACTGCACAGCACCAGCTGCACTGCTGCTGCTACCACTACTATGGGAGCCGGCATATGCAGTAGCATGTTCACTTAGACCTTCAACAGGTGATGTAGCTGACCTACGTCCACATGCCTGGTGCCTCACTCCCACCAGATGTTCCAGTACAGACATTCCATGCTCAAGGATTGACATGCCACTGTCAAGGACTCCCACCATGTCACCCAATTGTCTATCCAAAACATCTGCAAGATGATGGTGAGCATTTGCAATTGCCTGGATGTTGTCAGTTAATGAATGGACAGCAGACCTCTGAAGCCTCAGACCTTCTCTGTTGTGCCATTCAGCACATGCCTGTGCCACCATTACAGCCCAAAACATGCGTCTGGTGACTCCAGCTGATGTGTTTTGTCTTGCAGGGGCATGTTGGCCAGTGGTCCTCCTACAAGCAGCACTGGGCACATGCCTGTGTGGGACATCACCAGTCAGTTGACTGGGATCATGGTGTGCAGGCACACCTTCCATAGTCTGCACACTTCCCTGTTCCATGCTACCACCCACCAACTGTCCTTCCTCTATGGCCAGTGGTGATGGGGTATGTGTAGGCAGGGGAACTGTGTGCGAAGATGAGGGGGATACAGGTGGAATAGCAACCAATGGCACAGATTCAGCCCCTGACAACCCTGCCTGTGCCTCAATCATACTTTATTCATCACTGCTAGAGTCTGTGGGACACTAACATCAGGTGGACCGCAGGAGGGCAACATACCTACATCAACACCTGTGAGGGGAAGATAAGAACTGTACATTACAAGTTATACCACACAGACACACACAGACACACACAGGCACACACAGACACATGCTATGGCACCCAAGGGCATGCAACATACAGGTGATATGGCAGATGACATTCAGCTTAGACATTTATAGTGGTAGTTATCATACATCCCTGAGTTGCATACAACAGCATGCATGTGTTATAGCAGACAGCGTGCACCTTACACAGTTATAGTGGTGGTTAGCATACATACCTGTATTGCACCATTTCTGTTAGTAGCTTATGGCCCATACCTACAACACAATGCTTGCACTATACACCATTGCACTGCCTTGCCATGGTGTGTGCAACATACACCACATGTTAACAGACCATTGCTGACCTTTGTACATCTGCCACTGATGCTTTGTGTTGGCCACTGCCCCTTTGTGTGAAGACATGAGCAGAAGGGTATGTTGACTGAATACTATGTTTGACTGAGTCCTAGCTTGCATCTCCCCCAAAGCACTGCATGTCTGTTCAACATTATTCCACCTACCTCTGAGCTGAATCTATAGACATTGTGCATGTAGCTGTACACACATGTTTGACATGGCTGTCCCTACTTTGCAATGGTGCCACAGACCAGCACAGGTTTACGGTACACCAGCCTGGTGTGTGGTGTATGAGCTTGCCAATCACATGTAGTATGACATGTCTTCTGCTGACAGGTTGAATAACATGCATACATGTGTAACACACTGGTGTCCTTTCCAATCTACAGTACAGTAATGGTGTCCTAATGCAGGGATGTGTTATACTAACATGGGCCTTCAGCTGACGCAATGTTGTCTGTCTGCCCTACATATATGCAGTGACATACTGCACATTGAGCTGATGTGCATAGCCATTGCAGGGCATCATGTGTCTTCACTATTGCTATACAGTGTGAGTTACTGACACAGTTCATAGCCATGACTGTGTTCACATACAGTACATATCTAATGTGGAATGTGACCCACGTCACTGAGGTGTATACACACTAAACCCTAATGTGGAAAGTGTGACACAGGTCACAGAAAGGTATACAGATGACACCCCTGCACATCTGCAACCATATTACTGTTGCCTGGCAACTATGCCCACACATGGCTAACTTAGCAGTACTCTATGTGGGACATAGAGTACTGCTAAGTTAGCCACACATGGCTAACGTAGCAGTACTCTATGTCCCACATGCCATCTGTGTACCTCACACACATGGGAAGCAGGCATGACAGTGATGTCTGACACCAGCAAGATGAATGTACTGTATCTGTGGCTTGATGTGGTAACACATGTATGTATTTGGATACTGTATAGGTGAATGCTTTCATGTCGTGACACACTCAAGATGTTCAAGACATGTTATGTGATGGTTTCATGTTATGCATACACAAGCTGTGCACAGGTCTGTATGATGTTTAGTGTTTCACATCTGCAATATCACCATTACACAAAGGCCATAGTTGTATTGTGTCGAGCCAATGTACAACAGGGTGTACACACATGTACATCACTTCTACTGTGTGTGTTGCCTTTTGTCTCTGGCCATCCTTCATGGCGATGTGTACACATGTTCTGTCCAATGGTTGTGATGGCCATCTATTTCACATGTCAGTGTTATCCCATATGACATACACCCATAGATGTCATATGCTCCACTGAGGACAGGGTTATGCAGACAAAGGCTGGTATGTATGGGGTGTGAGACATCATGTTTTGCAGGATAGTTGAGCAGTGTTGCAGTCAGCCCACTACATGTCATGGACATGTCAGATAGCACATGACATTGTGTGACATTCATAGCAAGGGTATAATCTACAAGGGTGTATCCTGTGGGCTGGTCATACTCCAGCTCCAACACATTTAGAGTGTGTGCACACATATTCACTATGTACAGTACTGTTTGTATTCCCAACATGTGTAATGCTGATATGTAGTACCTGTCCCTACAGTGAAACACACTTCCACCATTGTATTCACAGTTGTCCACACATCTGGCAATGACAGTTTGGAAGGTTTAGTGTAGGTGTTTCATATAGTCTTCAATTGTTTCACATGGGTAACCACTGTGATGCATTGCAGGTCTGACCAGTGTCTATTAACAGGACCACCATACATTATGTGTACGTGTGTTATGGCAGATAGCATGCAATTAATATGATCTGTGCATTATCAAGCCTGGTAAATAATAACAATCTCACCTGACACAGTGTTACTATGTGAAATATAGTTGTGTTATATGTGCAGTACTGACTTACCAGGCAACTCCAGGCTTGGTGGTTGAGAGACACCCACCTCCACAATACCAGCTAAAGCTTGTGGATGGAGGTCTGCAGGTGTCCCCAGGTTGGCCAGTAGCTCCTCGGTAAGTGTGAGTGGGGGCTGGGTGAGTGGCCCCCCAACTGTTTTACCTTGTTCCCTGGCGATTGCATTAGCATGCTGTTTCACCCATCTTATGAGGTCAGTGCAGTGTCGGCGCACCTGCTGATAGGTGCGATTGTGACCGCCAACATCATTTACCCACCTGCGGAGTTCCTCCCACAGGGCATCCAGCTGTTGTGCATCTTGTGGCACATGGCTGAAGAGTGTTGAATGGTTGTCAAGGAGGTATGGGATGAGATCCTCATCCTCCAAGAGGGTGTACGCTGGCAGCCTGCTATGCAGCATACCTGGAAGACATAATGATGGAGGCAGGTCACAGTAGCTCACAAAGAAGTACAGAAGTACAGCTGAACATACATGTGTATCATATTTATTAAAATTACAAATAAGTCTTTGCAAATCTACATGACACTAACACCACTGACATATTTAAGTCACACACATTTGACACTTACTGGTGATGTGATGTTATCACCATATATGTGTGTGTCATGTGATGACATTGCTCATAATCCTTGTGGATGTTGTCTTGATGCGGGCATGACTGTTTGCTTGTACTGGTGTTTTTACCTATCAGCACATCCCTGGATGTGTTCACATTAATGCAATTGACCTTAATGCTGTGCATATGTCACATATATAGTCATACATAGCATTTAGGGATGTGATCTGTGACCCTGCAGACTTGCTCACAGAATGTTTTACATGTATGTGTTTTGCCATATACATCTACATGGCAATGTACAGCTGTGTAGCATCCTGCCATGTATTGCCTGTGTTGCACATGTGAAACACATGGGACAATAGCTAGCCTGATGGTATTTGCAAGGTTGGATATCAACTATAGCATGTATGGTCATAGTGAACTAGTAGGCTATATGCCCTGGGCCATTTATGAGCCTAGGCAGACAGGTTACCTAGCTGTAGGCAACAGACAGGTAAGTTTCAGTGGCCAGTTCAAGCAGTGCCACAGAACTGATCCACAGGGTTACTGATATATTTGCCATGCGGTCATCACACTAGGTCATAGAGAAGGGTGATGTGCAGCTTCGCTGGACAGGGATGCATAGTATGGCAAGTGTATGTTAAGTGTATGGGACAGAGATCTGTCAGGCATGTTGTGATCCTTGTACTAGAAAGGTGGATGTCCATGTAGTATGTGTTTATTTGGGATCAGGATGTGTTAAGTGTAGCATGTCCAACATCTCTGGGTTGGACATGGCTTTATTCAAGGCAGGCTGCATGTTACATAGTGGAGCTAGGGATTGGGAAGGGCAGTATAGGCCATCTACACATGAGCAATAACCCTTAAAGGAAATTTGTGATCTATTATGGGTCGCATGAGTGTTGAGTATGTCCCAACAATTATCTCTGTATTCATGGATGGCACCCTGTCATGATTAGGGGTGCCACATACGACTACCTGACTGGTGTGGTGAAGTAACTATCAAAGGAAAGACTACTGTCCAGCTGCATCCCATACACACACAGTTGACATTACGTTGACCGCTGCCTAGGTGGTAGTACATCAGTACAGGGTTTTTAACATAGGGGATGACAATGCAATACTTAGCTGTCAGATTGTGGCCATACGTCACACACCATACATCTGACACACAAAGGCCCTTCTGTATGTTGAACACAGCACACATTGAGTCAACTATTGCTCCTAGTTCATAGTCATTTGCAAACATCAATAGGCAGATGCCTTCTGTGTTAGCCTGTGTGGTATAGATAACAAAGAGGGGGAGTACCAGTAATGAACCCTGTATTACTGTGGCTGGCACTGGTTTGATGTGCGTATATTAGTCAGACACCTTCTGAAGTGTTGGTTCTGCCAGCAGTCCAGTTGCCAACCACTCCTGTGACATAAGAATATACACCTAGTTTACTGAGTGTAGCTGGAACACAGTATGGGTGATGGTGTCCTAAGACTTGGCAAGGTCATGATATGCTGTGTGAATCAAACTTACTGTCATCTACATCTGTACTGAGTACATCAAATACGTTGATCACGGTTCATGGCCTTACAGACCAGACTCAGCAGGGTAGTAGTGCACTATTTCCCAATGTCAATGGTGTCTCCCCCTTTGTGGGGTGTGATAACTGTTGCTGTGCACCATTCAGTGTGTACACAGCCTTACATGGAGCTATGATTGAACATGATGTGCATGTGGAGAGCTGATTGTTCTTACATTTGTGTAGGATACACCCTGGGATGTTGACAGGTCCCATGAAAACTGTATGTATGGCTTTAGAGAGTGCAGCTTGTACCTACATAGTTGTTATTAGAGGGGCTCTGTAGTGTACATGGATATATAACTATGTGTACCTGTTGGGGGGGAGGTAGGAGTAGGTTTAGTTTCTCCAAGACCCTATCTGGATGAACAGGTGCTATTTCTGTAGGTGCAGTACTTCCCATGCCATAGTGCTGTGCAGCACGGCAGGTCTTGTCATTGCCATTACGATTAATGACACAGCTATAGAATGCTCTAGTCTGTGGTTGGCCTCATAATATGTGGCTGATTCGTTTCACAGTAGCTTTGTGTGGTTTTATATGGTGTATCTGCATCTTACTGAGGCTGACCAGGGATCACCTGCACTCATGTGTGTTCACTCTTGCAACAGTTACTACCTTCTGTGGTACAGTTTAAAGCATGGTACCACCAGTTTGCCTTCTTCTTTGTGTTTGGTTGAATCTTGGTTCTGTTTCAATGGCACAATCACTGCACGTATGTGACTGCTTAAGGTTTATTTGAATAGGATTCAGCATTTGCACATGCATTGTCCATCTGCATGGGCGCCATGACAGTCACCACTTTACTCTTAGGGAAGCATATCATTGGCTTTGGAGACTGACTATGTGTAGCATACTGTTAGCCCTGTTTGTGTGACTATTGTGATCCAGGTCATTGGGGTTGATGGAATCCAACATGCGCTGAGCGCAGGTGTTGGTACATGAGGAGTCTTCCCAGTTCATAATGGAATAGTTGAGAGTAGCCATTATTATGGTTTTCTGTCTCAAACCTAATCTTTCCCATTACAGAACATTATGACAGTTGGGAAATCCACGGCATGGTAGGTGATCTTTTGCAAGATGCAATTTGAATTCCATTTTGGCACAAAGGTAGTTGCTCAGCATAATGCATCCGAAGTTATGCAAGTGCAACTAGTGTGGGGGTGTACATATCCTTCAGGAATATGGACACATCTGCAGCCCGTGTGTTCCAATAAAGGATAATGGGCAAGAGTTGAGATATGTGTTATAACATGGTCATGCAGGTGTGCTCTCTGGAGCATTGAAACATGTCTCAGCCACTGCACAGATATGTTCTGCATGTTAGGGAATGACATATGTGTGTCCATATAGTGTTTCTGACATGTATCATTGTATAGCGAGACACGCAGTTTATTGCTTGGCTGTCCCTGTAACAGCAGTGGACCTTCACTTGAACTGTGCATGATGAAGGCACTATAGGGGAAGCATGAGCCCTAGACAGTATCCAGATCCTCAGGGGTGACAGGTGCAGGCCCTGTCTGGCAAAGCATCATGGTCTGTCAACCATGTTATCCCAGGCAGACAGATACTGGATACTCTTTGACTTGCACCACTACATTAGACAATTGTGGAATACAATCATTTTGTCCCTGTACTGCAGTATCATTCCGGTTAATGGCAGAATGCTACCCAGGTCATGGGACATACCTGCATGGGCTACAAGACCTGACAGTTCCTACATGTGTTTCCATGCAGTCCAGGCTACTGCATCACAGGTCCTGCACAACAACATGGAATATGCCAGAGCCATGTGTATAGTTCAAAAGGTGGTCTGAGTGTATGGGTATGTGGCTAATCATGGCAGACAGGCAGCTGACAGTATGTATGCCTTCATATAGGTTGGTGTGTAACATAGTGCTAGAGTTTGCATTCACAAATGAGTACTG
Source organism: Protopterus annectens (assembly GCF_019279795.1). Classification (NCBI taxonomy): domain Eukaryota; kingdom Metazoa; phylum Chordata; order Ceratodontiformes; family Protopteridae; genus Protopterus; species Protopterus annectens. The sequence continues at coordinate 782,980,489 of NC_056748.1, read as the reverse complement.
TTGGGCATGTTTCCAGCCATGTGTTCTGAGGTGTGGCACAATTATGCAAACTATGTCATACAGTTTGTATATTTCATTGTCTGTCTCTTCCAGCTTGGGAGGTCACTTGTTTGGCCAGATACTTAGAAGCATCTGTGAATGTGTGAATTCTGGTAGTGTGTGTGGGTGTCCTTACTGTGTTCTGGTAAGGGTTTGTGTTGGTTGTGATGATGAGATGCATGTGTTAACCTACACCTCATGACTGTCCAGTCCAGTCATGGCTGTAGACTGGACTGCCTTCTAGCTTACCCCTGTAGCTGCATCCCAGACAATGTGTGGGGTGTGGTGTTAGGTGGGTTTGGCAGTGTAAATGGAATAGAGATCACATTCCCCCAGGATGGCCACATACACAAAGTTGACATTAGTAAACACCAGTAGCTGACAAGTGGACATGCCTGTATGAGCATTCAGTACTACAAGTACCAAGTACTGTATTTAGTTTACTTATTGCTTATGAAGATGTTTTAGACAGTGATGCTCACATGTAAATATTTGTGTTATTGACATGACAACACTGGCTATTATGGAAACATAGCTACCTTTAGCAGCAATCCTCCTCTGAGGAGCACATCACATCCTGATAGTTGATTACAGATGATGCAAGTGTCTACAGGTCTGTTTCCTTCTCTGGGTATATAAACACATATCCACCAGGACCATGAGCTCTGTTGGGCACAGACACCCACTCCCCAAACAGAGTCATGTATCAATAGACTCTGATGTCGCTATCAACATGATCAGGATATAATCAGATAGTGTAAGTCATCATCTATGAAGCAGCTATTACACATGGGCAGGAGTCTCCTACATCTTACACTCCTACTGCAGATGTTACACTGGAGTTAAAGATGATAGGCAACCTGTTTCATTACCAGTACTGTGCACTACCTTACATACAGTATGTGCAAGCAGCTGTTAGGTTGGCAATGAGAGGTTAGGCTACACAAACCTGGTAGTTCAACCAGTGTGTCTCTACTCTCAATATCTACTCTATGTAGGTGTGCACATAGCCATTTGGCCCAGCCCTGTAACAAGGGTCACTACACATTTGCATAACATTTGCACATGCACAGCTGTTATTGCTTGCAAACGATACTAGAGAGGTCCAACCCTGTAACAAGGGTCACTACACATTTGCATAACATGTACACATGCACAGCTGTTATTGCTTGCAAATGTTACTAGAGAGGTTGATATTACATATGTTATGTGCATGGATAGTTACCTAGCTCTTCCAATTATCTTTGCTATCATGCTGCTAAACTGTCAGATGAATACAGTGATATGTATCCTGTTATTGAGTATTGTTATTGCCAATAGACATAACTACTGTTTGCATAACATAACAGAAATGCTATGTAGAATGGAATACAGATCTGCCTAAAATACTGTACATTACACAGTTATTGGCACAATATCCCACAATGCAAACCATATTTGCACAATAAGCCCACTTTTGACATGTTCATCTTACTTATACACCCATACATATGTCAACTGTTACAATATATCGACATATACTATCCCCTGTTATAGCACATACTTGTTGGACCAATCCTGACACTGACAGTGGCTGGAAGCAAATTGTTGAGTTCCAAGCCCATATCATCCCTTGTGGTATATGAGGAGTTTGCCTTGTGACCTACAGCAGTACACACATAGAATACTACAAGCATTACTACTGCTCAACAATACATCGCTATAAGATAGCTTTTTCCACTATATGTATTGATTACACTGTAATTCTTTCAGAACAGGTACTACATACACAGACATACTACATGTTATACATACCTTCTTAGTAATTGGAGGTGTTATTGACTAGTATAATACTCATTTTCGGTTTGCTTTCAGTGTTTTGTACTGTCCTACAGGTAGATACAGATGGTCTGAATGTGTGACAAGGGAACCTTTTATAGTTACAGATCAGTAACATGTGCTATCCCAATAACCAATTGGTGTTCCTAAGTAGCTAATTACATGCACATCAGCTGCGCTGCTACTGCCTTAGCCAATACCATGGCAACAGTGGAGTATAATTGAGTACTCCACTTGGGCATTGTCCCTTTGCCTTACTTGTGAGGAATACAGCCTGGAAGTGTTGTTTGAAATCTATTGCAACAGCTGTATGGAGACGGACAGTAATATATTGTGTGTAATGCCTAGAAGATTTGGTCTAAATGTGAGTACTGCTGTTGTATTTCTGAACATTGCTACTTGTGCAGGGTTTGTCTGTACCTAATACTTCTGCATATGTTTCAGTCTGGCCAGGATGTTTGACCAGCTCAAGGCTGCATTGCTATGCATATAATGTTAGGGGGTTTACAGTCTTCTTACCAGACATATTTAGTTTGGTGTTAATGTGTATCATACTTTGCTGATTATCAGTACTCAGTAACACTTCCTGGTGTACGAACCTTTCAACCCTCTGAAATGGGATTAGTTCATACAAACCCTGTAACATCAGCAGCTGTTTAAATGTATAACAGCAACTATTTCACATAGGGCCATATTAGTGTGTCTGTGTCCAGGTATGTTAAGGTTTCAGCAGATGTTGTACAGTAGTTGAATAAACGGTTACGGTATGACAGTATGTATTGATGTAATTATTTTGGTTGTGGGGTAGATGCTGGTGGGTGTACATAGCACATGCAGGTGTGTAGGAACCCCTTTTATACAACTTCTATATGTGTGTGGGTATTCTTTCCCTATGTGAACACCTATCCCTTAGTGGACTAATACTATGGTAATTGCAGGCTGATTCATTAAGGCACTGTTAAATGCTTCTTGTATAGCATGCAGGTACTGTTAGTCCTTGAATCCTTTTGGCAATACATCAGAATGTAATAAAGGTTTGCTAAATGAAAGCTGTTTGTGTATTTATGCCATGGATATTTGCAGTTATTGCAGTTGTGTTGGTGACTGTGTCCATAGAACATATTTGTAATAGTATATTGGCATATATTCTTCATATGTTCATATTGTTTTGGGGGGGCGGAATGTGTGATTACTATGGTCCATGTTATACTCAGATATGAACACTCTCTCTCTCTCTATATATATATATATATATATATGTGTGTGTGTGTGTATATGAGCATACACCTTTCATTGGGTACATGGCGGGTTGTCCTATTTCAAAACATTCCTCCCTTTTGTGTTTTAACTTGTCTGCATATGCAACTGGGATAGGTACATCTCAGGTAGCTTAGTGGTAGGTTACTCTGAGGATGGAGTACATGGTTGTGGGGTCTAATCCTGGAATGTGTTATTATTTTACCTCTCAGAATAGGCACTGGTAGGGAAAGTGTGAATAACGCACATTTAAGCGGTTGTAAACAGGTTTTCCCGTGGTCTGCGTGACGTTAAGCAAAGGTTAAACCTGTGAAGTGCTTCTCCATTTATCGTGTTTAAGCACTGCTTACCGTCAAGCAAACCCATGGAAACCTGCTTACAACTGCTTAAAAGTGCTTTAATCCACCTGCATCCAGCAGCCCTTATTCTGGCCCTCAAAATAACTTTACAGCCCTTGCAGGACTTGAACCCAGGACCACGAACACCACAGTCAATGACTTTAACACTAAGGCATCTGAGATATGTACAAATGTTATGGTGTTTAGAATATACATTTTACTACATGCATTCCTCACTACTGAAAACAAACGTGACAGTCAGTTGGTGTACGTATGTCTTGTACATGTTAATGTTCATATGTTTGTGAAATTAGGTGTTGCAATGTGACATGACAGGGTGTATTATGAATGAGAAAGGTTCTTGTTTTGTGTCCTTTTTATATTGTCCCCATGCTCCATGTATACCCCTCCAGTTCACTTATTGAACATCCGACCCAGGCTCTCCTTGATGCATGATTTCATTACCCATCATTACTCCCCCACCCCAGTCTTCACATACACAACAACCATCCCTTCTATGGTGAATTAGGTTAATATTAATAGTTATAATACCAGAGCTGCATGTGTTTTGTGTACACTTCAATTCCTTTGGATTGCTTCTGTGTCACGAAGTGTGTTCATAGATGTTTATATATATGGCTATTGATGTAACTGTATAATATATATATATATATATATATATATATATATATATATATATCTTTATATTTATATCTATGTGCAGACATCACTGACATATATATATATATATATATATATATATATATATATATATATATATAGATATTTATTTTTTGTATTAATTTGTAACAGTAATACATATGTAGATTTGTATGTGTTGGTTTACAAACTACAGTACATTACAATGTACTGTACATATGTACACAAAGTGACTGTCTCATTTGTGGTCATTACAGTGGAATGCATATGGTATAAGGTGTAGTCTAAAGACCATGAAACATGTATACACCTCAGATGGCTCAGTGATAAGTCCCATGACTATAGTGTGCATGGTCCAGGGTTCAACACCTGCGAGGCTTTAAAAATGTTTTTTACTCCAGAATAAGACTCATTTAAACAGTTGTAAGCATGTTTAAAAGTGTTTGTGTGACATTATAGCAGCAGTTAAACACAGTTAAACAAACTTTGTCACGTATAACCTTTGCACAGAAACATGGCCACATCTGCTAACTACTCAGGATATATACATTTCAGTGAAGTAACATCTCACTATATGCTTACATAACCTTACATTCTCTGTTGACTTTACTCTCCAGCACACATGGGTTTATATGAGTGTTTCGAATGTTTATTATACAGACGATTACTACCTATATATGCAAGCTGTGGTTAAGGTATACTTTTTAACATGATAAACATCCCTGACTTTATTGGGATTGGGACCTCAAATGCACAGATACTATGCAGATGCTGTAACCATTACACTATTGACATTAACGTTGCTTCCGCCTATTTTCTATTTAGATGATTTCTATCTGTAAGCTAGGCTAAGCAAAGGGTGGAGGCCCCCAAACACACTGAGCTTCACTTACTCTTGAAATAACAACATATAACAAATGTAATGTGAGACAATGCATTACATTCCTAACTACATTGGGCATAGTCCCTCACTGACACACTTCAAGGGAAACCTTGTTGTGTGAATGGGTAACAGAATATACACCCCTGGGATCATGTGTCCCAGAACCATACAGCCAGGGGGTGGGGGAGCCCGTCCAGTTTGATAGCTGCGAGACCTGTTGGGGAAATTGAATGGTGTTGAATTGTCACATTAACATGCCCTCTTTAGATCATTAAGTGCCCCTATCACCCTCCACCGCCACAGTCTTCAACAGCTTCCGGCAACTCTGCCTGGAATTGCTTCATTGGCTATGCTTGACAGTTGCTCAGTTACTTCATCAGTGGTGCGGAGAAAGCCAACACACTGTAGCTATGCTTCTAATTGCCTTTGGGCAGATAGGTAGTAGGCTATCTGTGAACCTCTAAAGTGCAGGCCATTACAGCCATATGAGATAGTGATTTTATATACATACCAATATATAGTCTGCACCATTGAATCAGTACTATATATATATTTTTTAAGTATGCTTTGATTTACAACAGGATGTTGATCGTGGGGAATCTAGTACTAATATCCCCCTACAAATATACCTATACTTGGTATGGCCACACTAATAAGTTGTGAACTATTTCGTTGAGACCTCAGTGATAATTTACACTTTATGGTCTTGGGATCAGAGCAATATATTTTTTCGTTATATATTGATAATCAACAACATATAGTCAATGAGAAGTTTTATCAACGCTCATCTACGTTTAATATTAACGATATATGCTGCTGTATCCATCATAAATTTGTTGAGTAACGTCTGCTGGTAAATTTCTGACCATTGACATCATGAGGTCCCAAACTGTGATTGAACATTCAAGCAGTATCATATACTGACACTTGCCCAGTATTATCAGGGCTTCTTGGTAGTTGAGTTTTATATTACTGTTGTTTAATGCACTATGTGCATCTGGGGTTGAAGACGGAGGCCTGAGCTTTGCTTTTTCCCCTGACATGTTTGACTACGGCAGTTCTCCTTCATCGCTTATAAATAATGGCGATGTCTAACTATGATATCTGTATATATTATCATTGTTTGATGTACTATCTGTGTACCTGGGGATGTTGATGAAGGCTTGAGCTTTGTCTTGTTGATTATGACAGTTTCTTTTCATCATTTATAAAATATGGCAATGTAAAACTATGGCATTTGTATACATCAAGAATGATGCATATAATGGTCTGAACATATCATGTTGCTATGAGTTCGTGTAGATGAGATAGGAATATATTTATCTTTAGACCCATGATACATCTGTTTTTTACTGTTTTTCACTGTGCTGGGCATCAGATATCAAGATGAATGCTGTTGGCCACAATATGCTTGCCGATAGATACATAGGAGCGTTACAGAAATCAGAAAATCAGAAATATATAGAGCGTAATGGCAACCTCCCCACAGCAAATGATATGGTTCAAGGTTAATAAAATAAAATAAGAGTAGAATAGTCTAAGAAGGTAAGGAAGACATATTATGACTTATTTTTGCACGCTGATGCTTTTTACATGCTGTTATTTATTCATGAGTTTGTTTGCTATTTATAAACTTAGAATGACAATGAACTACAAAAAATGGGATGATTAACAATTATGTTTATTCCACCTACGATGACAAGTTTATATGGTCTAAATTATTTAAAGTAGTATGATATATTTTATGTTTTTGGTCTCAGCGCATATACATACATTTGCGCAATATGGATCTGACATAATAAATGGGATCTTAAGAGGTTTTTACTAGGCTACTGTTTGATCTGCATGATGTGACATCCCAACTGTTTATGTCGTAGCATTTCCATGCTATGCAAAAAGATGCTTGGTGCATCTGCTGTATCTGTTTAAAGCTTGCTGAGAGAGGTGATGTAAGCTGATGGGTGTTTTAATCACACCAATTATGTTTTAATTAATTGGTCAATTGATAATTATTTTGTTAAATTGATGGCTGTTTTACTATATAAATGGGCGCCTTTTATGTATAAACTATAACCTGATGAAGCGCATTTGTATGCGTGAAAGCGCTTGTTTGTTCTTAAAATAAACTGGACTTTTTATTTTATCGTGGTGGTTCCTAGCAGTGTTTTTCATTGAATTGTCACATTAACATGCCCTCTTTAGATCATTAAGTGCCCCTATCACCCTCCACCGCCACAGTCTTCAACAGCTTCCGGCAACTCTGCCTGGAATTGCTTCATTGGCTATGCTTGACAGTTGCTCAGTTACTTCATCAGTGGTGCGGAGAAAGCCAACACACTGTAGTTATGCTTCTAATTGCCTTTGGGCAGATAGGTAGTAGGCTATCTGTGAACCTCTAAAGTGCAGGCCATTACAGCCATAATATGTGAATAAACAGACTTTCAGATCACAATATACAGTGAGAAATCACCATGTAGTCAGGAAACAGTTAAGTACAGCAAGAACATACAGAACACTGATACTTAGTCACTCCAAAAGCCTATCTTGGAAGCTAGAAGACTTGTATAAGTTGAAGGCTTTCTATTGCTTACCAGTAGGTTACCTACAGGAGAGATGAGAAACAAGCACAGATGGGAAACATGCATGCAACAATACCATACCGGCTTATGTGTCAGCCTCAGGCTTTGAAATACTGGCCAAGGCTATTGGCACCCCGGTGGTGCCTTTTTTAGGAGATTCTCAAAGGTGAATACCAGCTCCGTAAACAGCACAATAGCAGAATCAGTGAGGGTTATGCTACTCAACACCAGGGGTTGTGATCACAACATGTATGCACTCACAGCATTCCTCAGGATGGACAACGTCAACATCTGTGCAGTAACTGAGACCTGTCTTAAGGCTCCTGAGAGCACACCAGCACTACCAGACTACAACCCATACCACACATTTCAGCCACAGAACATGGACTGACAGACATGGAGGGGGTGTATCCATATTCATCAGGGATACCTACACCTCCAGGTTAGTGGGGCAGCATGATACCTCTGAGATCATCCATGTGCAGCTAACATCAGCCACAACTGCAATGTAAACTGTGGCCTGCTACAGATCACCCTCCATGACCCAGGACCACCACTCCACCTACCTGGAGACAGTGGAGAACATGAAAGTCCTAATGCACACCCTGGCATTGGTCGATGTCAACTACCCTACCATTAACTGGGAAACTTACTCAAGTACTCACTTCTAGGCCCAGCGCTTCCTGGAATTTATCACCTCATATGCCCTGTATCAGGTGGTAACCTCCCTAACGAGGGGTGGAAGCATACTAGAAGTGGTCAGCACCAGCATAGGCAACAGGTGCACCATAGGAGAGGTTAACCAGCCACTGGTTAGATCTGACCATGAACTATTCACTGTTTCCACACCCAAACATCTCCCCCACCCACGGAAACCACAGTGTATACCTTTCCTACAGCTAAATTTACACTACTAGTGATGGGGGGGGGTTGCAGCCCCCATGCTAAGGGGAAACACTGCTCAAGATAGAGACAGATTTACAAATGCAGTCTATAAGCACCTACATGGATATATGGATCGTGCCATCACTGGTAAACCAGGACTCACTCCTCCTAGACAAGGACACCAGTCTGGTGGACCCCTGCAATAAGCAGGCTATACTACAGAAGTAGGACAGTGTTCCAGACAAACAGCAAATCCCATGAAGGGCAGACATCTGTGACCACTATTAGTATGATACGTAGGTCCCTCATGACATCATCCAAGGCTAACATCAGCAGGAAAATACGCAAGGATTCAAAAGATAATCACAAAGCCTTCTTTGGCTATATCAAGGATCTAAGTGGTGACATACAGATTGGCACTGTGCCAGTGAAATATAGCACAAAATATGGTGACCCTACTGATATCGCCAACATCCTTGCTGATACATTCAGTGCATACTTCACCCCCTAAAGAGCCCACAACACTACATGCCCATATAATGGTGCGTGGCAACGGTTATTCCACTCCATCAAGTTGGAATCACAACTGACCATGCTAACTACCACCCCATAAGCCTGACTAGCCTGGTCTGCAATGGTATGGATCGCATCCTCATGGCACTCATTAACAAAGACATTGGTAACCTCCAAACACGTGACCCAACCCAGGTCAGCTTGATTGAGTGCAGTTCATGCCTACTGAACCTGTTTGACATCTTACATACAGTCACCAAGATGTTAGATGACAGGAGAGGTGGTTCACACATACTACTTGGACCTCGCCAAGGCTTTTGACACCATGACCCACTCAGGTATTATTGATAAACACATCAGCCTGTACATACACCCATACATCACAGGTTGGGTTGCCAGCGGGCTTACACACAGAACCCATATGGTACGACTAGCAGTTCCCAGGTCCAACTCTTGACCAGTCATGATTGGTGTCCCACAGGACTCAGTCCTGGGAGCCCTGGCGTTTGGCATATACTTCTCAGAGGTACAGACAAACACAGGTGGACTACGGCAGACCATGTTTGGCAATGACTGCGAACTGGGAGCCATGATTGATAGTCCAGTTGACACAGACATCCCTCAAGGGGCCTCACAGAGACCGACACAGGGTGTCAACATCATGGCCTCCAGCCAAGTGCCACTAACTGCATGGTTATTCCATTGTGGAATATTAAGCACCCACATATTAACACATAAGTGGCAACCACTTTAATATGGACGAGGTAATGGGGTATCTGGGGACTAAGGTAGATAGTGATCTCCCCTTTGACAATCATATCTCCAAAGTAGTTAGGACATCTTTTTATGTAGGCTATCTGATTACTAAAGGGTTTCCATCTAGACATACTGGGGTTATAGTGCCCCTTTACTCATCACTCATCAGTCCCATCATAGGCTATAATAACCCATTTGGGATGTACCTCAGAAGACACTTCCAACAGCTGGAAGGTCCACCAATGTACCTCGCCAAGGGGATTACTGGCCTCAAACATATGCCCTATGCAGCCAGACTGAATAAACTCCTGCTTTACTCAGTGGCATCTCGTTTACCCAGAGATGATCTCTGCTGGCCAACACAGCCATGTCGAACTCAGGCTTAATAGATATGCTCCACCTATGGGAATTCATGTCACAGTGAGCCACACACTGTAGCGAGCTGAACCTTGCCGCAACAATAACTGGAAGATGCTGGAGGGACAGATTCCTGTCACAGACACTCCCCATACTTTGGAACAACATCTCTAACTACATTATACAGAGTCCCTCACTAACACTCTACAAGATAAACCTTAAAGAGTGGATGGGGAACAGTAGATGCACCCCAGGGATCCCGCCATTGGCTCTGCTCCACAGAGGGACAGTTAATGAATCAATAGGGTGGCAAAAGCTGACACATTTTGGCTAGGCTTATGAATGGCCTCTGGCAGTTGACCAAGTACCTACCTATGAACCTATACATACAGTATCAGCACATGCTGATAGCTTAATTTGCTGTTCAGGTGTTGACTTACCTTGTGCCAATGGAAGTTGTGTGTGCAATAGTTGAGGGCTGCCTATGTTGGATGCACACAGTAGACTGCCTATACATGACAATTTACAGGTAGTCTTGTGTGTGTTTGCTATCCATTTTTACTGTGTGTGCAGGTGGAGAAAGGTGTCAGTCCCTAGGTGGCTACACTGTCAGTGTGTGTGCTATACGTTCCCTCCTTGCCAAGGCATGGGCATACTGGGCACGCTTCTGTCTGCCTACTGCGGCTGGCTTAGGGTGTTCATGGTCTGAGTACCTCTGTGCCTGTGGGGTCCTTGGCAATGGTGGTGGGCTGTGAGGGCCTTCACCATTCTGTCCCTGCTGCAGCTGTTTCCGCAGGATCATATTGTGTAGCATGGCACATACTATGAAGATGTGGGTACACGTGCCTGGAGAGTACTGCAAGGCTCCACCAGATATGTCCAGGCAAAGGAACCATGATTTCAGCATCCAAATCACACGCTCTATGATGATTCTGGATTGTGTGTGTGCCTCATTATGGCATTCCTGCATGGGTGTGTGTGCATTTCTGATGGGAGTCATCCTCCATGGTTCCAGTGCATAGCCAGCATCCCCCACCAGGTGGCCATTTGGGATGTCCCCCCTGGCAAATAACTGATACAGCTGTGAGGCATGCCAGATGTGGGAGTCATGATAGCTTCCAGGGCTGCCAGCACACACATCCATGATAATGCCCTGGGCATTGCACATGACCTGGCAGTTGATGGAGGGGTATCCCTTGCAGTTTATGTAGTGCCTACCCTGCTCACCGGGTGGTGACTTGATGTGTATGTGTGTGCAGTCTATTGCACCCAGTACCTCCGGGTATTCTGCCACATGGTGGAAGAGATGCATATTGCTGGCCAACTCCTCCTGCATTCAGGGGAAGTATATGTGCTCATTGGCATGTGGTAACATGGCATCCAGGAACTGGTGTAGTACCCAGGATGCTGATGCCTTTGAGATCCCCATGATATCTCCAGTTGGTCTTTGAAAGGTACCTGTAGCAAGTATTCCCAGGCTTACACATACCATCGTATCCACTGGGATGGGTTCCCCGCTGTTTGTTCTGACTTTGAGGTGTGGCCGGCACAGCTCCACAAGTTGCTGTAGGATGTCCCTATCCACCCTGTAATGCTCTACTATCTCCAGATCATGCAGCCCCTGGTAGGTTACCCTGGGTCTGAACAGTCTCCTCTTCCTCCTCTGGTGCCTGAGGTGGTTGTGTGTATCATCCTCCACTCCACCTTCAGTCTCCAACACATGCTGGTGGATCAAAACTGTGGCAGCCCGTAACATGTACATACTAAAAGTTCACAGTCTGTATACACCACTGGTGCAGAGTGTATGGGAATACACAAATGTGTGTGATATACTATTGTGCTATGGATGATGCTGATGTCATTGGGTGTGTATGAGCTATTCCAGCTGCAGAGTGTCTTAATTATGGGTTTTACAATGAGTACTGCAAGTGTGGGGCCTTTACTGTGGAGTTATGCTTGCCTGCCTTGAATAACCTGTTGCCCTTTAATTCACTTTTAAACCTGGATCCCCTCCCATTATCAGGCATGCATCCACCTGCCATCTTTCTTGTTTTGTACTTTCCCTACCCAGTCATGGCAAAATGTGTCTTGTAGCTGATATACTGAAAATCGGCTTTGCTCTGCTTTGACACTTTACTGTTTACTTTGCAGTACAGCCCCTCCCCTTTCCTGTTCTGCAGGTAGCTGCTTGCAGCCTTGTTAGCTGTTGTCAATGGCTCACTGTAGGCTTCTAGGTGTTAATTAGTCATTTGTACTCCAATTTCCCTGCTGCAGCATTTCCTCATTTCTTTCCTATATCCTTCCTGTTTCAGCTGCAGTGCGTACTGCGCAAACCCGTTTACCAGGTTTATGAGCGTTTTCATTTCTGTTCACATGCATACTCGGTTACCTTGTGTACTCTCAGCTAAGCAAAGCTATGGCCAGTTCAACACACCCCTATCCTGCAGCTTTGCCTAGGTAGGGGAAAACCGGTTTAACAATGCTCCAATGTACTTACAGCAATGGCGACACACCCCTCTCTTGATGTCATCTTTATCTTAAGGGCACACCTCGGTGTTATAACTCTATGCTGTGAAGTGCATCCTTACACCAGCGGGGAATCTGTAATTCACTATTACTCCTCTCATTTGCATGGCATTGCCTACTAATTCCTAGCTACCATGCATAACACTGTCACAGTCCCTTAGCAACCCTTGCGCCATAGTATGGTGTAGCATGCCTGCCACTGACTATTATGGGGAAATCATGATATGTGTTGCATTGCAGTTTTATTCTATATTTTTATATTTTCCTTGCGATCCCCTTTGCATGCCGCTGCCCTGTGCTTCCACGTCGCGATAATGCGACTATATACATTAAATGTTAATTTTATATTTTGCAGATTTTTTTATGCCAGTGGCTATATATTTTGCCATTGGCATATATAAACAATATAAAAAACAAAACAAAATTCAAAGCAGCTTCCAAATAAAACTTGTAATCCACAAAATGAAGCAGCTTTTCAGGCAAAACAATAAAGCCCTGCGCAGGGCAAGCTTAGAAAATTGTGAAAAAACCCCACAGATGGCTCAGCACACTACAGTTCAGTGTTTTTTTTTCACAATTTTCTAAGCTTGCCCTGCTCAGGGCTTTATTGTTTTGCCTGAAAAGCTGCTTCATTTTGTGGATTACAGGATATATAAACAATATAATGCATGTGTTTGGTCGGCTGTCATGGCTCCGATTTTATGTTTGCAGAAATGTAAACCGTTTTCTATGGTTTACATTTCTGCATGCTTACACTACACCTGCACCACTTCCTGGATTGCTACATACCTTCATTTGCATGCTACACTGCTGCACATGGGGTAATTAGCATACAGGGCCCGGGAGTTGTGCGGGCGTAGCGTATGCAGATAGTGCACGTGGGAACAGCTTGTACCTGGATCGCTCAGGAGAACGCCGACGCTATGCCTGCACCTGGCGCAAGCTTTATGAATCCTGGGGCAGATGTAAGAGATAGATCTGTTATATGTTTTAATGACTTTGAAACAACAGGGGTACATGCTATAGCACTGAAGGATGGAGTTTTGCATGCTCCTTTCATTTTTCTGGGATCATTCTTAAGAGTTCAGCCACTCTGTTTACAGATGCTTGCCAAACGTGGTGAGTGGATCTGGCAAATGATAATTCAGCACTTACACCACTGAAGGAACTATGCAGCTGAAAATTTGTCATTCATCATGCCCTCCCCCATGTGATATGAATTGACTTGCTGATATCTTCCTGGAGAATGATTTGTCCAGTATTTCTGTAAGTGTAGTCAGGAACAAATCAAGGATACTTTCTTCTTCTAGTTTTGAGAAGAAGCTGCCAGATCCTAGCTTCTAGTTTTAAAAATAGTGCAGTTTCTTTAAATGGGAGTTGTATCTCTCAATACATTTTTTTAATTTACAGTATGAGGAGCTTTTGACAATAGTGTAGGTAAAAATTGTAATTTTCATTCAAATTTCAAATGGGACAGTTTATAGCTGCCAAAACAGATGCACCTCTCTAACACATAGAGGGCTACATCCAGTAGTTTGCAAGCACCACAGACTGACTTCACTACCTTTACGTTACCTGTCTGACATCCTTTATGAGTCACAGATCTAAGATATGGGCTTTGAATTTCACTGGTCACAAGGTGAACTTGGACTTTTTGACTTATACCAACCTGCATGACCATCCCTAGCTGACAGAGACAGGTTAACTAACTAGTGTTTGGTTAGGCTCACTGACATGCATCTTTAGGGTCACTGTTTCTTGACATAGAGGTCACCACAGGCCAGGACCCTCTCTCTCTAGAGGTACTTGTTACTGTCTACTGCAGTAGATGGTGTTCTACTGCAAACTGATATTTAAATAGTGACAACACTGCAACGTGCATTAAATAAGAGTGTTACATCTCTTTCCCTGAATATCCCCTCACCAGTTACTTAATATGTAGCTGGCAGGCATCTCCATGTTGCATTGCTTGCTCGCTGGCCACCAGCACACAGCAGTGCAAAACCAAAATGATGCCTGAGGATCTCCATGTTAAAAATACAATTACACTTAATCTTTCTTTTTGCCTGATATGCTGCTGTCATGAATCATGCAGTGGCTGAAGTAGGTTTTTCACAGAATCATGTACCTGCTTCTTCAAGCAAGCATTGCCTGTCTGATCAGACTGGCAAGCCTGCACTGTGCTTAGTGTCACTTGGCTGTACTTTGAGGAAAGAGAGAAAACAGAATTTGTGCATCAGTAGTATGTTTCATTTCCTTTAAAAATTCTTTAAAGTGATTAAAAGAAAATTGTATAAAAGTTTGCAAGAAAGGGAATTCCATATTTGTTATGCAAACTATGGTTAGGGCATCACCATGTTTATTATAATTCCTTTGAGGTACTAGAAGATGGCTGTTTGTAGATCCCAGTTGTCTGCTACAGTTTCCTAAGTGTATTTTAATGGTGGGATTAGAAAGGATGAAGTAGTCAAAGTTATGATAATTTGATTTTGTTTTCTGTCACAAGTGATCTAAATGTTGAGATTGAAACAATAGTGAGTCCTGTGTGGAGGGTACAATGCAAACCAATGCAAACCAAGCAAGACTTTTGTATGTTGACGTGTTAGACTTTCATATGTTGATGTGTTAGAAATATTAACAAGTTTCTGATAAGGTAGTAGATCTTCTAGTTAAGAAACGTAGAGCAAGGACACAATGCGGTTTCGTCCTGGAGGAGAAAAGTCAGAAGGAAATTGGTTCTGTATGGAAGGTTGATGGGTAGCAAAAGCAGAACATCCCAACAGAGGAGGATGTCAATTTTAATATGCTTCATATTTAGGAGATGAAACAGAGTACAAGGACATGTAAATGTAAATAAGGGGACCTAGGTGGGGAAGCTTTGCGATATGACACTGACACACTCAGGAAAGTAAGAGCTAAGGTATTGCCATTGTTTTTGGAAGTCTACATTGAATAGGAAAACATTGTACCAGAATCATATCAGAGACATCTCCATACTTTCTTATTTAATTAATTGTATGCAATATATTTCCAGAGTGAAGTAGTAATCAGAATTTCAGCAGGATGTACAAGTGTTTTCAAGTCTGCAAACAATTAACTTTTAATATAAAAAGGTTTTGTGCCATGTTAGTCACCAAATAATCACTCACATTTTACAGTCTCCTCCATCCAGTCATTATGTATGAATCAGGGACATGTCACTTCTTCTCACTTCATTTACTGTCCTGATGGATGTCAATACCATTATGGCCTTTTGCATTTTTGCTGCCACATTTCCTGTTTTGGTATTTCATACTTCAAGCTCAGCAAAATTTTATAGCCATATTGCTATTGGTCCATGTTAACTGTATAGTTCACATTTATAGAAGTTTCATATACCACTGTGGTGATTTACCTCTTCAAAGTTAACAAAGAGATCCCTACCTTTTAATTAGTATTATATGTACTTGAAACTAATATTGTATTAACTTTTTTACTTTTTCTAAATTTCAGGCCTATAAATAAAGACACAAGGATCTTACTCACGTCTCCACTGCTTATTGAGACTTGCCAAAGACTTCGTGAAGATGGTATAGATTCTTTCAGCAAACACTTTGAAACCATCATTGAGTCTCACCGTGCCAAAGGCACATCCTATACTAGCTTAGATTCAGTTGACATTCTCTTCTCCCCTATTAAGAGCCATGGGAGTGTTTTCACTTTTGACTTGATGGCCCTGACCCCAGAAGTTCAAAGTCAAATCTATAACAGTGCCAAGGAGATTGAGAAAAAAATTGCACCCTGGGCTCATGCAGAGACAGACTTGGATTCTGGATTGACTTCTGTCACAGATTCCACTTCTACAGAAATCCATGGATCATCAGAGAAAGATGCAAAGGCTTTGGATGCTAAGAATGGACAAACTCAGATAATATCTGTACATCAATCTGAGAAAATATCAAAGGAAGAAAGTACATTTTCTGAAAGAATTACTCACATAGAAGAACCTATAGCTGTACCTAGGGCTGCCAGTGAGAATGATAGGAATGCAGAGTTACTGTCAAGGTAAGTCCAAAAGTCTTGCCTTATTCTCATGATGCCTTCCCTGACTGAGACCAAGATCCAGAAGAGTTCACAATTTTTTTGTTCTAATCCAGAAGGGTTTACTATTTTCTTGTTCTGACCCAGAAGAGTTCACTATTTTCTTGTTCCAAGTGCCTCTTGGGGGATGACACATGTTGGTTTAGTTGTACTTTTTCCTTCTGAAGGTATAATGTAACAAAACCAAAATAACTTCCATCACTTTTATTGAACTCATAGGAGTAAAAATTTAATTTGCTTTGCCTTGGCTTGGCTATTACCTATAAAACTGAATCTACCACATTTAAGTAGCAGCAGTATGTAGCCAGAGCTCGCCATGCCAGTGGGTACTAGAGATGAAACTCCCTTTAAAATGCTTTAATGGTATTACAGTAAGTTTCAGTATTCGCTGTAATGCTAGCTCCATTGGTACAGACCCAGCTGACCTGACTTTATTTAGCAGCTCAGGCACCAGATGGAGCAGGCAGGGAAAATAAAGGAATGCTGACGTACTACTCACTCATCTTTCTTTCGGTGTGTGTATGTGTATGTGTGTGGGGGGGTCTAGGATGATGTATGGCCCAAAGTCAGAAACATTTCTGCAGCTCTGGTGGGGATAGGAGCTCAGTGCGGCTGCCAGGCCAGGGTGAATGGATAGTCATGAAAGAACCATGAGTGAGAACACGTGTGGGACTATGTATTATGGCTAGTGTAGCCATATGAAGAATTGATATCGATAAGACTTCAGCCATGAAACTGTGGGATAAAAAATATTTCATATGTATAAAATATATTCAGTGGACAACAACAACACTGGAAATATAACTGAATAAAACATGAACTATAGTATATTAACTGTTTATTTACAAATTATCTGAAGCTGGTCCTTCAAAACACTGAGATAATGATAGAGTAATAAAACAGTTGCCACAAAACTACTCAGACCTATAGCATGCTCTGGCTTTCATTATTCTAAAAATAAAATAAGACAACCAATAAAAGGTTCTGCAGACTTGAAGCTGCTAAGCTAATTGACATCACAAGAAAATATTTTGATACTGGCTTTTTGAATCATGTAATTGCTGCTGTACCTGTTTTTTTTTTTTTTTTTTTTTTTTTTGATATTGAAAAACAATTCCTAAAGTAGAAACTATCCTGACTCTATTGTCACACCCAGTAAAAATTATAAATATCTTTTATGATAACGCTTTAACACCACAATGACCTTACATGCTGGTGGAAACAGAAATAAACCATAGGAGAACATAAATAATTATGCAGAATATAAATATAATGGTGCAGAGAACAGATAAAGCACTAATGATACAAAGAACAGCTGAAGAGATATCATTCTAGAACTGATTCTGTAAAAATGTGAAACCTATTACCAGTATAAAACAAGAAAGAACTTCTTGAATACCTTTTATATTTTCTCTGGCATACCAAAGACCAGAGCTGGAAACTTAAAAGACTTAAGTGTTCCAATGCACACATAAACACATTTTCATAGTTATTCACCAATTAAGATGCTGTGCTATTTTTTTTAAATATTTGGTTTAAAAAATGGGAACATTTATGACATTTTATGTTACTCTAAACATGTGGCTTGGGTGCAATGTGTGGCTGAATTTGTGCAGCTGAAAATATGTCTATGCAAATGAAATGACATAAAATTTCCATCAAGCTCTGTATGCAAAATGAAGACAAATAAGCTATACCATTTAGCAAAAACAGATTCTTGTACAGAGGGATTCTTTCATCAAATGTGTTTCTCCTTCATAAAAATTCGTAAATTGCAAATTTCTCTCAAAAATAAGAGGGCAGTGCTTGACCAAGACTATGAACATTCTAATGGGTCTAATTGTTGGTAGGGTAATTCATCAATGTTTCTAAGGATTCTGTATGTTTTTGAAGCGTTTCACCTTCATCAAAACAACAGATTTGTTATATTCATAGTTTGTTTGTTTATTTGTTTACTGCTAAGCAAAATGGACAACTGGAGACAATTTTTAACTGTGACATTTTTAAATAAAGAATGCAACTAGAAATACATTATTTAGTAATTGAAGCAGGTAGAACAGCAGTGAAATTCATGCCAAGAATATAAATTCTTGAGGAACGTAAGATGTTTCAGAACCCGAAAAAGAACAAAAAAATCTATTAACTGATGAAAAGAGCTGAAATGGGAAGGCATGTGCTGATTTGAGCGATCTAAAGCTATTTGATCTCTTGAAGCAAAGGTTCTAACTGAAATATTGAACTGAGGTTTTCAAAGTTTGGAGGAAGTAAGAGGAACTTTGACAGTTGCTGAAAAGACAGTACTTCTGAAAGATTAAAACATTTAGAAGTACCTCTTTTGTTCCTTCTAACTGAGTGAAAGCAACTCATATTAAGTTCTGATTTAAAGAACCAAGATGGAGTTGTAGCAAGGGTGTTTGTTTAATTGAAAGACTATGAAAGACTTTGTCAGATTACAGTGTGTTAGTTCCCTAAACATGTGAATCAAACTTATAGCCAGGGCATTCTGCCTAACTTTCCTCTGTATGTGCATAATATAATACTACCACACTACCATACAGCTAATGATGTATATGTTCTCTGTTGTAATAGGTTACAAAATAAATTCAGAATAACTGACGGCATTGGACGGTGCAGTGGTGCAGCAGTAGTGTTGTTGCCTCATAGCAAGAGGTTTTCAGGTTCGATTCTCAACTGGAGAGCCTTCTGTGTGGAGTCTGCATGTCCTCCCTGGGTTTTCTCTGGGTACTCCAGTTTCCTCCCACATTACAAAGATATCTGCTGGATTTTTTCTCCGCAGGCCTCCGCTGAAAATTTGCTTTGTTCTAAGTCGGATTTTCCCGGTAAACAAATGTTAAATAAATAAATAAAAAGTAATAAAATCATGCAGGTATATGTGATCACATTTCAGGCAGGGATCATTCTGGTATTCTGACACAGATAATTAAGGAAACATACAGCACTTCTGATGTCATGTTTTATATAACTATCAGCACTGCAATGTCAAGCACAGCTCTGTTTATAAAAATATTACATGATTATCCAAAATAAGTTATTTTCCCTGAGACTATTCACAGTCAGAAGAGTTACCATTATATTTCAGTTATCTGATTATTTGTAGGATTTTCTAATGCTAAAATATACACAGGAAAGTATTGCCCCATTAGCCTGACGAGGCTGATATGCAAAGCTATGGAATGCATCATCATGGACCTAATAAACAAGGATATAGGGAATTTCCAAACTCTGGATCCTACACAGTTTGGTTTTGTAAAGGGTAGATCATGCCTGCTTAACTTGGTCGACTTCTTTGAGTCAGTCACCAGAGCTGTGGATGAAGGCAAGGTGGTTCATACAGCCTACCTTGATCTGGCCAAGGTCTTTGATACCATTCCCCACTCAGGAATCATAGAAAAACTCACTAAGCTAGGCATCATCCCCTATATCACTAGGTGGTTTGCAAACTGGCTCACAGATAGAACCCACAGTGTGAAAGTAGCTGACTCCAAGTCAGACTGCCAACCAGTCACGAGTGGAGTCCCACAGGGTTCGGTCCTGGGTCCTCTTCTGTTTGGTAGCTACTTCTCTGAAGTCCAGGCCAATACGAAGCGACTCTGGCTGACAAAGTTCACAGATGATTGCAAGTTAGGAGCTATTATTAACTCCCCAAGTGATGCTGACATCCTACAGAAAGGCCTCAGTGAGACCAACGACTGGTGTCAGAACCATGGCCTTAAGCTCAATGCCAAAAAAATGTGTCTTCATCCCCTTTGGGAAAAACCAGGTTCCCTTGAATTACCACATTAATGGTAGTCCACTGAACACAGAAGGTGTTATAAGAGATCTGAGAACACAGGCTGACAGCAACCTCTCTTTTGACGAGTACGTTGCCACTGTGGTCAGAAAGTCCTTCTATGTGGCACATCTCATTACTAAGGGTTTTGCATCCAGGAATAAAGAGTTCATTGTCTCCCTCTACTCTTCCCTCATTAGGCCAATCATCGAGTACAACACCCCATTTGGCATGTACCTCACTACACACCTGCAACAACTGGAGAGGATGCAAAAGTACCTCACAAAGAGAATCCTAGGCCTTAAACACTTGTCCTATATGGACAGGCTCAAAAAACACCAACTATTCTCTGTCTCATATAGCCTACTTAGAGGTGATCTCTGCTTGACTTACAAAGCCATGTCTGACCCAGCTCTGTTAGAAATGCTACCTCTAAAGAAATCCCAATCCCTCCACACGACATGCTCCAGAGACCTCATCCTCATTACCACAATCGGCAGAACATGCTGGAGGGACAGGTTCATAACCCAGACACTGCCCATGCTATGGAATAGACTTCCAATGCATGTCAAGCAGAGCACCTCACTGGCCCTCTTCAAGAGAAATCTTGATGAGTGGATGGGAAATAGAAAATTCACCCCGGGGATAACTCCAGTGGCTCTACTCAACAGAGGCACTAGGAACTAAGGTTGGGTGGCACGATGTCAGGGTAATCCTATGGGCTAGGCTTGTAAAGGCTCCAGGGCCATTAGCCTAGTACACACCTATGAACCTATAAAAACTATTTTAGTTAAAGTTGTATGTGGTGTATGACAAAAGTTCTTGAAGACTGGGTTATTAATCAAAACACGGTAAATCCCTTGATACTGTGTATGCCTGATATTCATGGAGAGTACATTGTTACTACTCAGAAGAGATGCTCACCGGTAGAACTTCATTAGAGTATTTATGGCACCTTTTCTCCTTCAAGAGATTATTGTTTTTCTTCCAAAAAATCAGATTTATGCTCATGTATATAAGTCTGTATGTACGAAATGGCTCTCTGTTGAAATGTCTGCACTTGAAATGCCAACATGCCTTCAAAAGGACTGAAACTGCAGGAAAAGACCAAATGTTGAAGACTGCTCTTTTCCTAAACTTCCTTATTGCAGGGAGAGAAACCCCTCAAACCCCCTGAACTTATATATACCAACTATGACAGCTCCATACCTTAGGGAAAAGAGACTATTCCAAGAAATGGCAGTCTGGGGCTTGGTATATGTAAGTCCATTTTTCTACCATTCAGCCTCCATGTTTCTTGACTTGCTCTAGTGGGTCTTGACATTTCAAACTTTGGGGAATACTCCATTCACACTGTAGGCTTCAGTGAAAATAAGCCCATATCACAGCTGAAGTCCTTATTTCTGAGGTCTCCATACCACCAAATGTGATGGGATGTGGCATAGAGTATCTGGTACTTTCATGACTTTCAGCTAATCCTTAATCCTCCTTAATTTGCAAAACTTGACAGTTACTTAAAAGGATACGACTAAATCAAAGTAGTACTACATATGAGATGTGTCTGCAAATACACAGAGGCAAATATGCATTTCTGTAAGTAACAATATGTACATATTTAGAGAGATATACTTGTGAGTGTGCCTTTGTTTATGTTTTGTGTGCCTATATGTGTGTTGTGTAAATGGTGTGTCAGCTGCAGATATATGCTTCTAGACTTCAACAAACGACCACATGGGTATCAACAACTGTAAAATAGCACCACTTTATTTTTTGGAACAAGGAAGGTATGAGCAAGATCTGAATGTATAAGGGGAGTTGATGCTTATGTTAGGATTCCCATTGAAACAGTTCATACTTAATTATAGTCTAACACAGGCCAGCAAAAATGTGTTATATTTTATTGTCTTTATTAACTGCTGTTAAAACACCATGCTGTACAGTTATATACACGCACAATTATAATTAGGAGGTTTGCAGAGCTGCTGAAACCCTGACTGTCAGCTGCCTTTATGTGAATGGTTCACAAAACTTGCATATAAAATCTATGAAGTGTAATTTTATTGAATTTACCTGGTTTTGTGCATCATACTGTATGTAGTACATGTAGATGCCTTGCATAATTTAGTTACTCAGTGCAGCTGATACACTCACTAATAAAGATTTAAGCACGAAATCGCAACTGAGCTTGTGTCAGTATAACAATGCTGGATTTATACAGAAAGAGGCAAGAAAGCACTGCCCCTGGCTAAGTGTGGTTTATAGCTACTATAGAATGGATATGTTTGAGACAGTTTTACAAAAATGCATTTGGATTAGTTCCTTGTTTTCTGGAGCTGCTTTTGATTTCAAGATGCTGTAGCATTTTGGACTCTGAAGTTACCTCTGTAACAATGCCGCTGCTGAAAAATTTGCATGAATGTTGCTTTAGGGAATATGTTTAATTTAAGTAGTTTATTTAGTTATTTATTTGTTTGCTAATCTGATAACTGAACTGGTCCAAGGTCCTTTTACAGTCATAACCCAGATCAAAGTTAGAGATAGATAACAACAAGACAGCACAGAGTCATAGAAATAACTTGACTATTGCAGTTACACGAGTCAGTAAATAAAAGAGATCATCATATCAAGTTGTAAAACTAAATATCACATCAAAAATACAACTGTTAATTAAGAATGCAGGTGGCTATAAAAGACTATTCTGTGCAAAGCTAACAGATATTGCTAATTATGCCAAAAGCAATCACAGTGATTAACAATTTCATGTAATACATGAGTATTGATAACAGTGAATTATAACCTTCCATGAAGGCAGATGACATATGGATAGCCATGATAAGAATAAAACAAATTTGACTTCTTGTCCGAATGGGTTAAATAGCTATTTCATGTCAAGAACTGCTAAGGCATAACTTTTCTGTTCCAAGAGGCATTAATATGTGGGGTTTGCACCAGAAACATGTAAGGAAAGCCTAATAATCCCTATTCCTAAAGGCAGAAAGGCTGGGCATCCAAATAACTGCATGCTTTTAAGTCTTCCAAGTTTACTGGATAAGGCTTTTGAAAGAGCAGTTAGTTAATTAGGAAACAGGAAAAGTAGGGTAAAGCATCTGAACCATACTTCATAATACAGATTGGTAAATATTTGAGTCCCAGAGGGGTCTGTTCTTGAACTGTTTTTTGTGGCATTGTTATGACCTCAGATCCAACTGGCAAAGACATATTGGTTTGTAAATATGCAGTTGAATCCAAAAGTGACCAAAAACAATTACTTAATTATATAGATTCTTTGAACATCTGGTCAAAAACCAACACAAAAACCAACAGAGTATACCATAATTAAAACAAATGTAAGACTCTTCATTTTGAAGCTGAATATATGTTATTAACCATAGCAGGATCCCTAATTAAGAATCTATTAATGATTTAGGTCTATTAATTGATGACAAATATACATTTGAAGCTCGTATGATGAGCACAGCATGACTTTTTTATGGTATTATGAGGGACATTTTGTGCATTATCAGTAGTACAGATGAAAGTGTCCTGGTTGTGTTGTTTAATAGCTTGATTCAAAATCATATTGTGGACAGGTTTTGATGTATAATATATCTCTAAAAAAATAGAAACAACTAAAAAAAATACACCAGAAGATTAATGTGAGGCCCCTACCATACATTGTAAGGTGGTTGAGTATAACACAATATGCAGTTCAATAGAATTGTTTTTAGAGATGACATGTGCTTGCCTTTAACAATCTAAAAAATGATATATTACCTGCAATGTTTGGACTGAATTTTGTGTCACATGAAAGAGACCTGAAAGAATAACAACTTTCTTATGGATTTACCAATAGTTGCACAAAAAATATGTTTAATTGTTTAGACATAGAGCAGTTAAGCTTGGAATTCTCTCCCACTACAAATATGACAATCTATTTCTCTAGTAAAACTTTAAGAAAGTTTGGACCATTACTTAGTATGGTATGAATCATTTTGAGTTAACTTCTGTATAGCCTCTTTGTGGCTTTAACTCAGCTGTATGACTGTACTGAAGCATCAAAAGAGTATAGGGAGATATGAAGGAACACTCTATGCACATGTCAGATAAGAGAAAAGAGAAAGCAAGGTGAGTAATGATAACACACACACACACACATATATATAAATATATATATATATATATGGATTAATTTTATATGCTCAAAATTCTGAAATCTCGAATTTCAGAATCTCGAGCCCATAAATTGGAAAATCCAAAAGCCCGAAACCGCAAAACCACAAAAGCCTAAATCCCGAAACCACAAAACTGCGAAATTCAAACTCCCAACACTTTCAAACACTAATACAACGCACACGCACACAACTAAACAAGCACACACACACCTACCCTTATGATATGCAGGAGGGCTGCACCCCCCACACCCCCCATTTAAATATTCTAACTCCAAGGTTGCACTACATACACACACACACACACACACACACACACACACACACACACACACACACACACACACACACACACACACACACACATGAAGCACCACCACACAAACTACATTCCTCTCGCACACACACATCACAGTAACAACACAGACTAACACACACACTACAGACCCTACCCAACGCCCTTAAACATAAACACTTACCCGAATCCATGAACACAGCGCAACACCAGAACCACTAATTCAAAATCTCCGCATTCGAGATTTTGAATTTCGTGCTTCTGGGGTTGCGATCTTCCGATCCTTCCACCTTATGAGCTCAAGATTCTGAAATTCGACATTTCAGTACTTTGAGCTTATAAAGTGCTCCTATATATATATATATATATATATATATATATACACACACACACACACACACACACACACACACACACACACACACACACACACACATACGCACACACACACACACACACACACACACACACACACACACACACACACACACACACACACACACACACACATATATATTTAGCTCTGTCACCAAAAAATAATGTTTCACAAGTCTTGATGTAATAAATATTAAATAGTTCTAACAATAACAACAATAACCAAAAGAGGTCAGTTAGAACATAATAGATGCTATGCAGGAGAACTGTAAAAGACAGGACTGATACCCATGTTAACAAATTGAAATTAGAAAGAACAAAAAACTAGCCAGGGACATGGCACGATATGAAATGGGTGAGGTTTTTCTGTTACCTAATCATAGGAATAATTTCAGTAATAATCTGCCTAGTAATAATAGTCATTCTTATCATCAGTTTATGGCAAGGAAAATCACATTGACACAACAAATCATAATGACACCCCACAAGATGAATTTTTTCAAATAATATTAATGACATTAATGGACCCGATATTATGGACCCTTTAGAGTTTCCACCTCTCCAATGTTTGGAGAGGTTGGTAAGCACAAATCCACCTGCCTTTTCCCTGCAGAGGACAAGGCTTGTTCAAGAGAATCGAGGGACAAAATACTGACCGGGCCAGAATCAGGGTATGAGGAGAATGGACAGTGGTAACAGGAATGGAATTTAGGGACTCATGTCTTGATTAATCTGGTTTACCAACTTATTATTCACAGTAGAAATAATTTTACAATTTATAATTATAGTACCCTTAACATTACTGATAAAATATTTTTCATTATTTCAAAAAGGGCTTATGTTTGTTCCCACACCTACCTACAATTTAGTGGATTATTTAATTGAATTTAAATTCTCTGTTAAAAAATTAATTTTGGGATATAATTTGAAGCAATTTCAGCTGAGAAAGAAGATACACATGAGATAAAGTATAGCTATGTGTACCCCCAATAGTACTGTTCAAGTTTTTTCAAATGCATGCAAAACAGATTTTTATAAATGCTGTGTTCAAGGGATGATGGAGAATTCTTCTTCTTCTTTCGGCTTTTCCCGGTTAGGGGTCGCCACAGCGGATCACCTGTCCGCTCATGATTGGCAGTGGAGTTTTAAAGTGTGGAGTTGCCAGCCCGGCGCTCAACCTTCCACAGAAGGCACACACACACATGCACTCATGCCTAGGGCCAATTTAGAGTGTCCAATCCACCTACAGCATGTCTTTGGGATGTGGGAGGAAACCGGAGCACCCAGAGGAAACCCACGTGACCACAGGGAGGACATGCAGACTCCGCACTGGATTAAACCAGGGAACCTCTTGCTGTGAGGCGACAATGCTAACCGCTGCACCACCGTGGCCGCCCTTCAAGGGATGATGGAGAATAAAAGGTACAATTTGAATAGGAAAGAGCAGCAGTTGTTAAAGGACACCAAGAGCAATCATTCTATCAGTATTACAAAACCTGACAAGGGAGGGGGCATAGTGATTTCTAATAACATTGATCATATTGGGGAAATGCTGAAAATAATTTGCGATGGCGGTTCACATATTCCAGCATCTATCAATGAATTCCATCTTTCATGTTACAAAATTGATTGTTTTATGGAAGATGGATTACTGCAACATGCTTTTGATTTAGATCTTTATAAATGTTTAAAGAACCCAAATCCATCTATGCTAACAATATTTGGTATCCGCAAAATTCACACAAATTTAATAAACCACCCCTTCAGACCCAAGTGTATCTGCCTTTGGAACCAAAACGTATCCTTCAGCAGTTGTTACTGACAATATTTTAAAACTTGTCCAGAACTTGCAACTATATATATATATATATATATATATATATATATATATATATATATATATATATATATATATATATTTATATATATATTGTGAGACTCCTGGGGTTTTCTTGGGATGCTAAAACCAAGTTTATGGAACAAAGAGTTGGTCTTTCTTACAATTGACATGATTGACTTGTTTTTC
This sequence comes from Protopterus annectens, assembly GCF_019279795.1. Lineage (NCBI taxonomy): Eukaryota > Metazoa > Chordata > Ceratodontiformes > Protopteridae > Protopterus > Protopterus annectens. Next base: position 782,953,143 of record NC_056748.1, on the reverse strand, counting down.
ACGTATCCTCCAGATCATAGACCTTGAATTATGTCATGAGGCCATAATCCAATTGATTTTTTGACTACAGGCAAACCTCTGCACTTAGGGACTTTATGGAAATAGTAGTTAAAACAGTTTCATTTGGTTTGAAGGTGAAATTTATAAACAAATTAAAGGTGTGGTCTTGCCAATTTAGTCATATTATCTTGGAAGTGCCGGTATGTTCTCACATCTACATATCTGAAATGTGTTAAACTTTATTTGAGATACCTGGATTATATATTTATTTTGAGGTCTTGTGAATTAGATATAAGTTTCTCAGTCAAACAACCACCTTTTTAAAATTCACCCATCATGCTGACCCCAACCAATCAATTATTTGGACACCACTATTTCCTAAGGTAGGGATGGTTTTCTTTCCAATCTATATAGGAAACCAACATTGTCCAGCAGTTACCATTACTTTAAAAGGGCCCATCCATTTTTCAAAAAAAGGAGTCTTGTTAAAGGCCAATCCATGAGATTAGCTTGATCTCAGATCTAGATGTATTTATCCAAAAAGGCTATATTCGAGACCATGTTTCTGGAAAGGGATACCCAAGGAATTCTGTACGTTCTATAAGTGATAAAATTTACATTGGTTGGAGTACTAGATATGGTCCCCTTTTAGGGATTGGCCTAATGGTCCTCAGGTTACAAATATGCTTGATCAACTCACAGATTTGACACTGTCCAACTTCCAAATAGATGAACAAATTGTTGAGGCTAATAAAGAAGGGGTCAATTTTTCCAGGGCTTTCATCCTACAATACAATGCTGGTTCTAATGTAACCAAATACATCATTCACAAAAACTGGGATATTTTGACTAGTGATGAAAAAATAAGAAATAGCATGGGAGGCTTGGGAGAGTGGCTTAATGGCTAAGGTGTTTGCCTTACAAACACAAGGTGCAGGGTTTGAGTCTCACAAGGGATAATTGGCTAGGCTTAAAATGTTGCACAAGGGTAGTTAGCTTAGTACTGAACTATGAACTATGAACTATTAAGTCTAATAAGCCTCTCAAGTGCCAAGAAATAAGAAGGGGACCACCAAGTGTGGTTGTTGCATCAGTGCAAACATATTTCTGACAAATAACATATTAACCTTGACAGTTTTTCAGATCTACTATTTACACACAGGATGGTAATTGTTCTACTAAGCGTTTGGTCTGTTTAGCTGTCTACTCTACTTTCCAAGCATTTTATCTGGGCAAAATTGAGACAGCTTAGAAAACAAATATATAAGCACAATTGCAGCATTTCTAAATGCAATGAAAACAATGTCCTATATAGACATTCTACCCTCTTAATATTTTTAATTCTAGAAAAGGTGTCAGTGAATCCTAGAGGTGGACTTTGGAAAGATATTTTGGAACCTAGAGAGCTAGCCTGGATTCTTAGGTTAGGGCCACCTATACACCTGGCATTAATGATAATGCCTCCATAGTTCCCATTTTAAAGAAAAAAGCTCTTCATTTATAAATTAAGATTCTAGGCCCTGTCTTTTATACACTCACACACACATACATTATATGCACATATCTACTTTTTAATATAATGTCCTTTAACATTTTGTTGTGTAGTCTTTTTAGGTTGCAATGCACACTGGTATTCATTTTTTCACTTTTCCATTTTTTAAACTTGTTTTTAAGCTGTTTTCAATATTTCAAGTTTTTTACAAGTAAACATTTTGTACATAATTCTATTTATATGTTCATCTGCTTTTTATCAGTAATTCCCAGCCTGATTTTCAACATGTGTTTTGAATACCACAAGGACTGTTCCTTTAAATTTGTTTTAATTATTTAATTGTCTAATTAGATTGCTTTTCATTTAAATTGGTGTCCTTGGCATTGCAGATTTCAGGTCTGAAGTCCGTTTTTGTATTTGCTGGACAAAAAGCATTGTGTTCAGTTTTATACTTAAATTTTGTTTTTGCAGAATAATAGAAATGCCGTTTTGTTTCTTCATCTTTTTGGCTTCCTTTCTGGAGTTTGTTGAGTTATTTGACTCCATGGTGGATTTTTATGTTTTAATTTGTTTATGTTTGTAAGTCCACCATTTTTGGCTCCTTGTTCTTTACTTAGGGTTGTTTGAATTAACTGTAAAAATCAAAAAGTCTAGCATAAGGTGGACACATATTTATGGCTGTCACATGATGATTTAGTACTGTACAAAGAGAGTAATTGATAACCCATTCTGTGTGTATACAGAATTTCTGCAAGTAAATATAAAGGGACAGAGTCTGGGAACCCTGCCTCTGCATGCTGTAGAAATAGACAAGTGTTAGCCCAGATCTGTTAGTGATTGCTGAAGAATATATGAAGGCATTATTGGAATATAACACAGTTAACTAACCTGATTAAGAGAATGTGTGCCCCTGCCAACACTAGACACCTTGTAGCACAAATTACTTGTCTTCAGAAGACCTACCTCATGTAGCGTAAATACCAGAAATTAATACAAATAGGATCTAAGAATCTTTTTTTTTCTTGTAAATACAAGGAGCAAGAAAAATGGACAGCGTTGTTGTTTAGGAGGGAAGCTCTTGTTGCAGTCATAGGGCACAAACACATAGTTTAGGCTAATTTTAGTGGTTAAACTGAGTTGTAACTAGATGCTCTTGACATTAGTGTTTATAACCCCCAATGGGAGGTCTACATGAGTTAAAGACCATGGTGGTGAGGACATTCTTCCATAACAAGGTCTTATTGTATTGTTGGAGACTAGAACTTGATTTTGTTTAACACCAATGTATAGAGCGGACCCAGTCTATCTAGACACCTGAGAAATAGTAACTTATTTATTGCTTACCATATACTGATGGGCTATTTAGATGTTGAGGAGAGAGCGGGTATAAGGATATAGATTTGCTGGGTCTATATTAGAACATCGAAGTTTCAAAACTTCGAATGTTCTAATATCGACCCCTATTCACCGAACCCTTACAAAATCGAACATGCAGAACAGCAAATGTTTTCCTAGGGAAAACATTTTCTGTTCCAAAAACACATACACACAACACAAGCACACCAAACAAATGAGCAATCTACACACATACACCTAAAATCTTACATCTAACCCTACACTAAACTGTACATACACCACTAACTATCCACTTACCTTAACTCAAACCCTAACCCTAAGGTCCGTCACTATCGCACACTCACCTCACCCGTGCCCTAACCTTAACTCACCTACCCCACCCTAACCCTCATGTCCACACAATCGTACACTTACCTGACCCGCGCCCTAACCCTAACTCACCTAACCCACGCCCAATCGCACATTTACCTGAACCCGACCCGTAACTTTCCACCACAGCGCTGAAAATAGCAAAGCAACAGAAATGGACAATCGAATTCTTTCTCTAGGAAAAAAAATGGTTTTCTGTAGCTTCGCTATTTTCAGCGTTTGCTGAATAGGGGTTGATATTAGAACATTTGAAGTTTTGAAACTTCGATGTTGTAATATAGACCCGATTTGCTCATTATTCTTTTATGTATAAGAGCTACTCTAGAAATGACAAAATTGTTACCTCTGCTGAACATCTACAGAGAATAGGGATCTTTGTCCCTCCTGACAGTGATAGCTTACCACACCACTCAGATTTTGACATTGGTAGTCGATATCGACCTCCACCTCCAGGCATTGGATAGAATTTAGCATTTCAGCATAGCTTTTAGAGGAATGTAAGAATTTAATTCCTGGTTGACAAGTCAGTAGAAAGTACAGGAAAAGATTATGAAACCACACTCAGGAAAGCTCAAGCATGCACTGGTGTGCACACACACACACACACACACACACACACACACACACACACACACACACACACACACATACACACACAAACTCTAACAACATGGAACCAAAAAAGCAAACAATAGAGAGGTGGCTTGCTTGGATATCAGATCTCCAAAACTTTATACTAAAGTGGGGTCAGTGTTTGGGAAGCTCAGTAAAGGAGTCAAGATCAGAAGTCCATAGTAATTTTGATAAAGAGAAGGGACTAACTCATCCCTTCCTGCGGAGTTCTTGAAATTGCATTCTAACTTCCAGTGGTTGTTTTCTGGGCCTTTTAACAAAATCAGGATACATCCCCCACAGCTCAAACAAATACTCAAATCTCTAGAACATAAAGTGTTACTTAAGAAGTATAAATTGCAAATTGTTCAGCACAAACTGTTCTTTGCACTGGTCAGATCCTTTAGATTTTAAGTCTTAAACTGGGTTTTACAAGTCTCAGTAAACATACAGTTTTAATGCTTTGTAAACAGCTTACAATATTTCAGTATCCAAACCTACTAACAATGTCCACAGCATTTTGCTCATCCTACTGTGAGCTTTCATATGATTTAAAGTTTTTTCTGTGGCAATAGATTGCTGAGATATTTATATAAATATGCACATTATTACAGTTTATAACTTGTATATCAACAACATTCAATATCTCTTTAATTACGTTAGACAGAGGTTGACTATAAGTGCAATTGATCATCACGTACGTTTTACGGTGATATTTTTCAATAACTTGAAAGCAGCATGGTTTTAGAATTATTAATAGAAATATTGATAAAGAGTATTTAACATCATCATGGGATGTCACTTGAATTATCTTAGACAAACACCAGGAGGTCTCACTAGGTTTAATGTGTTAAGAAATCTAGGTTACATTGTTAGTATTTCAATAACACCCCTACTTCTGAAAGAGCTTAGACTCAGACTTACCATTCAAAAGGAGGAAAAACTTTAAAATGATGTGACCAGATCAGTAAGAACTAATACAGATGAAGGATTTGGAGGCAGTTAAGAAATTGTATAGTTCAGATTCTTTGTCACAAATGAATGATAGGTAGGTAGAAACTACTTTACTAGATCTTTATTTGCCCTGACAGTCCCCAAACCAAAGTCCAGTGGTGTTGATATTTCTCATTAGTAAGGAAGAATTAGAAAACGTTTTACAGAAAGAACCAATAGGAAAGTCTTCAGAGCCTGTCAGCTTTCCAAAGGATTTCTTATGTGAAAAAAAAAAAAAGAAATGCCCTTAATGATTTTAATCCTATACAATGTTACCTTTGCCAGTGGAGAAACTTTGGTAAATTGGTTTTATGCTGTGATCTTGGCTAGACAAAATGAGAAGAAAAATCTAGCTTCCTAGCCACCTTCAGACCTACCCACATATTAAAGTTTGACTATAAATGCTTTATGGCAATGTAATTTGAAAGACTGAAGGCTTTGTTACCAAGACTGACCCATAACAATCAGTGTAGGTTTGTTGTGGCCAGAAAACCTTTCCTAAAACCATCAAAATGCTGTTAGTGGTGCTTCATGTTGACAGCAATGGGAATGTTTAACAGTTTTGTCACATAATTCAATGAGTTGATTGGAAACCTTTGTTCTTTGGACTGATACAAAATGGAAACGTTTGTTCTGTGGATTGATACAAATTGGAGACTTTTGTTCTGTCGATTGATACAGTTTGAGTTATTGGAAGATTTTATTAAGCTGATACATACAAACAGTAAGGGGTCTCAGGCATGAGTCAAAACCAGTAGGTATATTCTGAAATATTTCAACTGCAGAAATCCATGTGGTGGGGGCCTTCTGCCCCCTCTTTTTTGCCTTACATATCTTAGCTGTGACAATTCATAACTTAGCAGTGTTACTCTATAAATGGTGATATTGTAAGGCAAAATTGTCATTCTTTGCAGAAGATACACTGATTTGTATATTAGACACAAAGAAGGACAACTTATTAATATATTGGCAACTTGTGGCAAATATTCAGGTTATAAAGTTGACTCATGCTGTAGTTATACATTTCCATCCCTCTCTAAGGCTGTGGGACAGGTTTCTTTTCCTCTTGAATCTTTAGAGTATTATATATGTGGGGATCAGAACTGCCTCAACATTAAAGGCAGCTAACGATGTTTCCTACAGAAGGATGATGAAGATCAAGACTTTCGTAGCAAAATAGTTGCTATTAGAATTCGATCAATGAATTGAGGTTGTAAAGATGTTCCTCCTGCATATTTGTCTATATGTCTTTCAGTGGTTCTTTGACAGCGTGAACAGTATCCTATCCCACTTTCTTTAGAAAAAGACAAACCCAGAATAGATTTGACAATATAACTTTACTTTTTCATCTGGGAGGTTTGGGACTACATGACTTCCTTATGTACTGAAAAACAGTCCAGGTCTAATTCCTATATATGTTGGCTTCACGTGAGTATTAAACCATTTGGAAAGATTTGTTGGCCATTTTAGTATGAGAACATGTGGTACACCTTACCTGTTTGTTCTGGAAGGGTGTCGGTCTTGGTTAGAAAAAAATGGATATTACTAAAGTAATATTGGCATGTTTGCTATGGGTGAAAAATAAGTTATTAATGAGGGGAGAAGAGAAGGTAACTGAGCCCGTTAGGATGCATCTTAAAAAACAGAACCAACTTGGGATATCATTCACTGCTTGGATGCACAGAAAGGAAGAGTTAGATTTTTGAGAGCAGTTAGTGGGAGAAGATCAGAGTTTGCCCTGGACTGCATTATTTATTAAATGTGTTGCAAGTGGGAGGGTTTTTGATTTTTTTTTTTGTTTTGTTTTTTTTTTTTTTTGTAGTTTGCAGGTAGTGTTTAATCAAATGAGAATACTGCAATGTACATGTGGTGGAATGAGTGAATAGCTAGCATTTCTGATAAGCATAAGGCAGGGGAAAGAATTTTTGAAGAAGTGAATAAGTCATTTAAATAATATTGCGATGTTAGTTTAAAAAGACATGTTCCCGCCACTGTGCAGAAAGTGGAGAAATCATCTTTAAATTCAGGTTTTTGCAGAATGTGTGGAAAAGTGTTAGCATGTGCCAAGTTATGCTACTAGATTTCATATGTTCAGCATCTCAGCCCTGAGAATTTCTTCACAGATACTATCCAAGATTAAACATGCATTTTCCCATGAGTGTAGACAGCATTTAAGAAATGGCATGTTGGGCACATGGAAACATATTTTCTGAGAATGTCCAATGCTGGATATGTTTAATGAAGATTTGCAGGACTCTCTATTATATGGGATTATAATTTAAGTTTTAAGTCTTCTATGTGTGGAGCATAGTAAGTGGACTCGGAGCCAAATCTGAACTGCTGGTCATAGATTTACTGAGGATTGCAGTAAAGAAGTCAAGAAAATGAAAGCAGGCAATATCCATGTTGAAGTTGAATGAGATGGAATCTGGGGGATCATGGAATAAAAAAGAGTTAAGCATATGAGCAAATGGAGTCACTGGCTTCAATATTTAGTTAAATTAGCAAAGTAATGAGGGCATATATTAGTGAGCCTTCATTTGCCTACTGTGTGACCTTGAAAGAGTTACATAACCAGACTTTGCTCCCAGGTCATCCCTGAAAGGGGACTGTGTGTCTAGTGTGCATATCTGGTTAGCATATGGATATTATTAAATGTTTGTTATAAGTGAAGTTTAGTCAATAATTTTAGTAGGGACATTTGAATAGGGCACCCACTTAAAAGAATGAAATGGTTGATTATACAGTATACGTGCTATACATTCGTATAAGGAGCCATTATAAATCTTTTTAAATGTTGTCATTTGTTTACTGTTTGCGATTTTAATTAACAATGCTGCTTGTGAAATGGTTTAATATGGGAGAAAAGATCTTTTTATATATTAAAAATGAAAACAGTATCCCATCACACAGGGCTACACATATGGGAAGGTAGAGGGATTTGCAATTTTTCTTGTTCAAAATGCAGAGCTTTTTCATTTGCAGTACAATGTGATTTTGCAAAGGTTTTTGACAAGCCAGATTTAACATTTGTTTTTTCTCCTGTACATAAATATGAGATCATTTATCATAAGATACAGGCACACCTCAGATGTTACTGTGAGGCCTGATGTGAATGCAGCTGCTTTACATACCTGACACATAGTACTATCCTGTTTTAATGTGAATACCAGAGTGTATTATTTCTATCATAAAAGAGACCAACAGAGTAAAAATAAAAAAGCTGCAAGTATTTTATTTAAACTATGGCAGTATTACTGGAAATGATGTTGACTAAAAGCTAAACAAATTTGTAAGTTTTTGTTAGCCCAGTTTGTAATTAAGGGATGGAACCTAACAGTACCTATTTCATTGCAACAAGTTAGATATTATTACCTGATTGTTGAAAGGTATGTTACTTTCATAACAGGTCAGACACATGGTTGGATCCTAGCTTCATGACCACACCACCACTACCACTTTGATTGTAGCATTTCTTCCACGGAGGTCTGTTATTTAGTGCCTTAGATTGGGTGGAATTTAAAAGTACATAATATTTAATCTCTTTGCTCAAAACATATAAATAAATAAATAAATAAATAAATAAATAAATAAATAAATAAATAAATAAGGCAAGCCAGGAACAGTACACCATGAAACATGAAACATATGCTTAATAAAAGAGAGAGAGTCTGGCAGTTGGCATGGAAGATTAAAGCTTTGAGTTGTTTACAAGTATGACAGGGTTTAAGCCCCTCTATCTTTATTTGCCTCCTGTATAACCTTGAGTAAGTCACTTGACCAGATGGTGCTTTGGGCCAATTAGAAATCTGAGTTAGACTCATCAGTAATATCCTAGATTGCATCCCTAGTAACTACCTATGAACCAGAGTCAGTGATGGGTTGCTATTTTTATATTAATATGTTTTCTGTTTCTAGAAGTTATGTTGTGCTTTTGGACCAGGAGGAAAAGTGCAAACACCATTGTTCATTGTTTCTTATTTGCTTCTTGAGTTAAAAGAAAAATGTAAACAGTATGGAAAAACTAAATCAGTGTGCTTTATCTGAGTTTTGTGAATGTATATTAGGGTGGAGGGATGACTTTTCCTGTTTGTATGGTAGTATTTTTAGCATTGCCACGTGGTGTAATGCTACAATGCCTCTGGGCCCATCATGTAATGTATTTGTTTCTCATGGTGTAGTTACAAATACTATGTACATTAAACAAGCTTTTATTGCAGGGGATATTGGAGATTCAGGTATTTGCCAAGTTTTAAACTACACTGTACTCTGTGACTGCTTCAATTGAGGTATATTTGCTTGTTAATTAACAGGGTATATATGTTTTTTGCACTGGCTTAGGTACTGCTCATTCATTCAGCTGTATTGTACATACTCATGCATTCTTTATCTTAGATGTTCTACAGAGAGAATAAGAGCTCATTTTTGCATGGTTATTTAGATTACAGTAACATTTAATAATAAAGGCTGCACCATAAACTATATAATGTATGAGCAATGAGCAGATGTTCCAAATTCATTAATACCTACACTATGTGTACATGATCTGTATTCAAGAACATCCCCACCACATTTTTTTGTGCTTTTTAGTCACTCAGAAAGATTACACAAAGTGTACATATAGTCTACGCTTTGCAGTTTATGAATCCCCCTCAATATTTAAGACTGCAAGAAAATCAGTAGGAAAACTGAAATTAGGATAAAGAAGATGTGAGTTATAAATAAAATAAAATAATTTTCGCAACCATTTGGATAAACCAGAATCCCGTTTATTGCACAAAGACAAGGTGCTAAAACAACTAAGCGCTTTCACCTGTGAGACATATAGGCTTCTTCAGAGTTGTGTTAGAATAATTACACAGTGTTTAAATACAATCAATTAAAATGACCCCAACCAATCACAACAAGGATATAGTCAATGTTAAAGCTGAATCCATGCATATTACTGTCAAATTAAAATCCCCACTCTTAGTAAGTGTTACTTAAAATTCCTTCACTTATATCCTTAAAATTCTGTTTTCTACTAGTCATCTAAGGAATCAACTCTTGTCTTAACTTTAAAAATGATTTTAAAGAAATAAAATCGTTCATGCCAGGAGCTACTGTAGAATTTAAACGCAACTGCCAGTTTGATTCTTTTGCTTCAAGAAGAGTTTTGTCATACCCTCCTCTTTCATAGTAGACCACCTTATCGATTATGAAAAAAATAAATTTCTTGAAATTAAGACACTTGGTAGTGTGTAGATACAGAGCATTGTGGACGTCCCTGTTTTTGATGGCCCTCACATGCTCTTGTATCCTCTCCTTTAATCTTCGAGTGGTTTTACCTACATAAAACCCGGGGCAGGAGAGACAGGTGGCAACATATACAATCATGGAGGAGTTGCATGATTACAGTATTACATTTAATAATAAAGGCTGCACCATAAATTACATAATGTATGAGCAATGAGCAGATGTTCCATATTCATTAATACCTACACTATGTGTACATGATCTGTATTCAAGAACATCCCCACCACATTTTTTATGCTTTCTAGTCACTCAGAAAGATTACACAAAGTGTACATATAGTCTACACTTTGCAGTTTATGAATCCCCCCTCAATATTTAAGACTGCAAGAAAATTAGCAGGAAAACTGAAATTAGGATAAAGAAGATGTGAGTTATGCTTGTGTTGTCTATTTACTCAGAATGATGTACACTTAGTGTAGGCATTAATGAATCCCATATCATGATTTTGTTTGCATTTTGGTATTTGGTGCCCTCTTGAAGACAGAATATTGAAAAATGTATGTGAGGCCACAATAAAAATGCATGCAATGTTCTTCTTACACCATAATATTAAATGCAAAGGAGTTTCTAGCTTGTTTCTCAAAGAAGAAGAATATTTGAAGAGCTATGACATTTCTAACTGGTACTACAGTGAAATGTGAACTGGAAGCAACAATTTCATTATCCGTGATTATGTTGGTGTTTACAATGTAAATAAATACTTTACCTGATTACATGAACAAATTAGGAAACACACAGGAGTGCTAACTATTTTTAAACATTATAACTCATTAGTCAGTGTAGCCAGATGTCATACACAAGATCTGTATAACATCTGGATACACTCATTAGCTAGTGTAGCCAGATGTTATACAGATCTTGTGTATTTTACCCATTTTTTGGGAATCAAAATAGATGATAATGAAAAAAAAAACTATGCAAACTGGATCCAAACAAAACACTGGAAGGAGATGGAAGAAGTAATAATGACCTGAGAACACTTCAGTAAGAACTTATAGTACCATTATATCTATTATTTAGTAGGTCATATAAATATGGAGAGATTCCTCTAGACTGGAGACATGTGCTTATTAAACCTGTCTTTAAGGGATAGGGTGTAGGACAAACCCAGAGTCATATAGACCCTTAAGTCTACTTTCATGTTGTGGAAAAATAATGGAGAAGGTAAAAGTGGATAAATTATTGTCAGAACTGGAAAGGTTGGGACTTGAAACCATATATTAGCATGTATATGTTGAAAATAGATCTATTACCACCTGTAACACGATGTCTGATAACAATATAGTAACAGCTAGGAATGAAAAATTGTGCTGTGATGTAATTTATAGAGATTTAACTTCAGCATTTGACAGGGTCATACACAAAACACTGATCAGTAAATTAGAAAAACTAGGTATTGGTTTACGGTTGATAGGATGGATAGCTCCATGGCTTACAAACAGAACATGGCAAGTATCCTATAGAAATTGGACAGCTGAAATTCTTGGTTACAGTCAGGGTGTTCCATGGGGCTCTGTCCTAGGCCTTGCTTGTATAGATTGTATCTTTCAGACCTGCCTTTTTCATCTGAGGTCTTTCTACAATCTGTATGCAGATGACCTGAAACTGGGTAAACTGATTACATGTGTTACAGATAGAGCATGTCTGTGAAAGAACTTGACTAAATTGTCCATTTGGGAACCGAAGAACAATAAGCTGATAAATACATCAAAAACTAAGCATAGGTGATTTGGGAGACATAAATTAAAAGGTGAATATTTAATACAGCACATGGTGATTAAAACTGTAGAGTCATTTAAGGACAGAGTATATGGTAGATCCAGCTATGAGTTTTACTAATCATATCAACCAATAGATTAATGCTAGATACAGAACTATAGGTTGTGTAAAAAGATTTATAAAGTCTAGGAAATCAGAACTGATGAAGTCATTGTTTATTAGTTACATTATCCCCCAACTTGAGTATGGAATAACAATATGGAAAACCTATAAGAAAACAAGCATAAGTAAACTGGAATGAGTACAGCAGCAATATACCAAGAGCATCCATGGATGTGAAGATGTAAGTTATTATGAAAGACTAAAATATCTGAACTTGTACAGTGTCTTAAAGATATATTAAAGAGGAGATCTTATTCAGGTATATAGGGCATTACAGACAACTATCTCTGGGAATGTTTGGGGTTATCAAAGAATAGTAGAGAATCATCAGCCAACCCGTGTAGAACATTCTGTAGGAATGAGGTGTACTAATTGGTTCTCTGAGAGACCAGCTGATGCATGGAACAGTCTACCAAACTGCATTAAAGCAAATACTAGCTTAAATATTTCTAAGAACAGCCTGGACACTTATTACGGGAACAACTATTTTAGTATTTTTGCAGGCTAGAAGGGCATTAATGCCCGTACTTGAAATATTTGTACACTTGTATGCATTTTTGGGAGTGTATATATAGGACCTATGCATAAATATTCTTCTGCAAGAGTAGGTTGTAAGTGCAGATGTTGCAGAATGAGGGGAAAAAACATTTTCATCATAATCACGGATTTAATTTGTATGGGCTGTCTATGTAAAATCGTAATTTCTTTCAGCACCACCAGATGCTGGAGTTGTTTCTTCTAAATAAGGGGTGGTAACACTGCTCATTGTATCATAGTTGTGACACCACATTATTTTAGCAGGAATGCTTAGAGGAGACGTTTTTTTCATGACATATACATTCAATTTGTATGGACAAGGAGACCTAGTGGTGGAATGAAGAAGTACAGGAGAGTATACAGAGAAAGAGGTTGGTGATGAAGAAGTGGGATTGTCAAAGAGATGAAGAAAGTAGACAAGAGTATAAGGAGATGAGGTGGATGGCAAAGAGAGAGGTGGCGAAGGCTAAGGATAAGGCGTATGAAGAGTTGTATAAAAGGTTGGACACTAAGGAGGGAGAAAAGGACCTGTACCGATTGGCTAGACAGAGGGACCGAGCTAGTAAAGATGTGCAGCAGGTAAAGGTGATAAAGGATAATGAGGGAAACATACTCACAAGTGAGGAGAGTGTGTTGAGCAGATGGAAAGAGTACTCTGAGGGGTTGGTGAATGAAGAAAATGAGAGGGAGAGAAGGTTGGATGATGTGCGGATTGTGAATCATGAAGTGCAGTGGATTAGCAAGGAGGTAGTAAGGATAGCTATGAAGAGGATGAAGAACGGAAAGGCTGTTCATCCAGATGACATACCTGTGGAAGCATGGAGGTGTTTAGGTGAAATGGCAGTGGAGTTTTTAACTAGATTGTTTAATGAAATCTTGGAAAGTGAGAGGATGCCTGAGGAATGGAGAAAAAGTGTTTTGGTACCGATTTTTAAGAATAAGGGTGGTGTGCAGAGCTGCAGTAACTACAGAGGGATTAAACTGATCAGTCACAGCATGAAGTTATGGGAAAGAGTAGTGGAAGCTAGTTTAAGAAGGGAGGTGATGATTAGTGATCAGCAGTATGGTTTCATGCCAGGAAAGAGCACTACAGATGCGATGTTTGCTCTGAGAGTGTTGATGGAGAAGTACAGAGAAGGTCAGAAGGAGTTGCATTGTATTTTTGTAGACTTAGAGAAATCATATGACAGGGTGCCTAGAGAGGAGTTGTGGTATTGTATGAGGAAGTCAGGAGTGTCAGAAAAGTATGTAAGACTGGTACAGGATATGTACGAGGGTAGTGCGACAGCAGAGAGGTCTGCGGTGGGAGTGACGGATGCGTTTAAGGTGGAGGTGGGATTACATCAAGGATCAGCTCTGAGCCCTTTCTTATTTGCAATGGTGATGGACAGGTTGACAGACGAGATCAGACAGGAGTCCCCATAGACTATGATGTTTGCAGATGACATTGTGATCTGTAGTGAGAGCAGGGAACAGGTGGAGGAGACCCTGGAGAGGTGGAGATATGCTCTAGAGAGAAGAGGAATGAAGGTCAGCAGGACTACAACAAAATATATGTGTGTGAATGAGAGGGAGGATAGAGGAATGTTGAGGATGCAGGGAGTAGAGGTGGCAAAGGTGAATGAGTTTAAGTACTTGGGATCAACAGTTCAGCGTAATGGTGAGTGTGGAAGAGAGGTGAAGAAGAGAGTACAGGCAGGATGGAGTGGGTGGAGAAGAGTGTCAGGAGTGATTTGTGACAGACGAGTACCAGCAAGAGTGAAAGGGAAGGTCTACAAGAGGGTAGTGAGACCAGCTATGTTATATGGGTTGGAGACAGTGGCATTGACAAAAAGGCAGGAGTCAGAGCTTGACGTGGCAGAGTTGAAGATGTCAAGATTTGCACTGGGTGTGATGAGGATGGACAGGATTAGGAATAAGTATATTAGAGGGTCAGCCCAGGTTGGAAGGTTTGGAGACAAAGCCAGAGAGGCAAGATTATGTTGGTTTGGACATGTGCTGAGGAGGGATGCAGAGTATATTGGGAAAAAGATGCTAAGGATGAAGCTGCCAGGTAACAGGAAAAGAGGAAGGCCTAAGATAAGGTTTATGGTGAGAGAGGACATGCAGGTGGTTGGTGTGACAGAGCAAGATGCAGAGGACAGGAAGAAATGGAAACAGTTGATCTGCTGTGGTGACCCCTAATGGGACCAGCCAAAAGAAGAAGAAGAAGAAGGCATTCAATTTGTATGGCATCAGACAACATGGATGTGATGTTACTTGAACAGCATTAAAATGCACTTAAGTTACAGTGCTAAAAGCAATACATAGAGAACTCAGTCACAAATCTGCACATTAACTCACAGGGAGCATCAAAGACAGTGACCCTATAACAGAAACTTTGTTGTTGTTGTTGTGACTTTCGGCTTTTCCCGGTTAGGGGTCGCCACAGCAGAACTCCAGTCCGCTAATGATTGGCAGTTGATTTTTATGTACCGAGTTGCCAGCACTGACGCACAACCTTCAACGAAGGTACACCCTATAACAGAAACTGACTGCTAAGAATTAAAAAACAGTTTATATGGACGCATGATGTTCAATATTTTAGAAGCAATTATTTTATAAATACCTGAAAAATAAGGAATCTTACAAGTGGCTTATTATCTGCGGTGGTAGCGTTGTCACCTCACAGTTAGACGCTGTCCGGTTCGATTCTCAGCTAGAGCATCTTCTGCGTGGAGACATGCATGAATGGGCATACCTTCATTGAAGGTTGTGCATCAGGGCTGGTAACTTGGCATGTAAAAATCAACTACCAATCATTAGCGGACCGGAGTTCCACTGTGGCAACCCCTAACCGGGAAAAGCCAAAAGACACAACAACAAGTGGCTTATTGAACAGAGTATTTTTCTTCATAATGTTAGTGTTTAAGCTATAGTGCACAATAAATCTGAATTTCTGTCACAGCATTTGGTGACCACTCAGTTTTTACTGTAAATATTAAAAATGTGTCTTTGGAAACAGAGCATTATTAGATATCACCTTACAAACATTTGTAAAATCAGAAGATGATAGGGGAAGACTTTCATTGTTATTAATTTTTATATTTTATATAGCATTTGCATGTGTAGTAAACTTTCAGTGCTGCTACAGTTGAATATGGAGACAGCAAATGCATTTTACAGTCTTTATTTCTAAGATACCATATAGTACATATTAATGTACTTTAATGTGCTACTATAATGTAAGTGTGTGTGTGGTGTGGAAGAACTACCACTGTAGGGCTAGCCACCCAGTAGTGTAAACCATGGCTCTAGATGATTGTCTCTGCCTAAAGTGACACCCCAACCTTATGTGCAAAAATGGGAAAAAAGAGGTTGTGGATGGATGGCTGGATGGATTCATGGATAATGTTGCATCAGGAGACTTTAGTCTAAATGTAAATTGTATTTCTTAGCCTTGTTTGTCAAGAATGAAGGACAAATCTAAAAATAAATAAATAAATAAATGATGTTTTGTTTCATCTGTTAAGGGACATAAGTAAAAGTGAGAGCTTTTAAACATTTCTTGCATCCATTTACAGCATTAATGTGATAACAGTTGTAATGGTATACATTTTCTGAAAAGTAACAAATCCAGAACTCTAATATATGGCATTAGTACTGACTGTAATCTTCAAAGATTTGCAAGTAATATACTTATTTTTTATGGAACAGTGCAAAAATTAGATGCAATACCAGCACCTTCTCTGAAATCATGGACAGTTTAGAGGTACGATAAAAGCTTAATATGCCAGTACTAATAACGTTTCTGTGTACACTAAACATCTTAATTATTTGGTTTCACCTGTTAACCACGTAAGTGAACTAGTTCTTCATAGATCCTTTCTCAGCCATGGCTCAGGCCACAAAAACAAGGTCAAATGTGATGTATATAAACATTTTAGTATAAATAATCAACCAGCTTTTTATTTTTGGTGGTATGAGGAAACTGGAATGCTTAGAGGAAAATGTATGCAAACACAGAAATCACATATAAAGCTAGCACATAAGCAGAAGAAACTGAAAATTACAGACTTACACATGCATGTGTATGTATGCACCTGCACAGGTGTGCACAGATACATGCACACACATGTGCACACCTATGCAGACTGATGCACAAACACATATTTGATAAATATAGCTACACAAGGAACAAAGGAACACAGTAAACAGACACAGAAAGGGTATCTGGTTTACTGTGAGATTTGCAGCTTCCTGCAAAATTCAAATATTCTGTTTAATAGATGTCATTATCTTTTACCCACTGAAGACAACTGTTGTACCAGAAACATGCACTGTAAAATGACGTGTTCTCTCATCCTGTCCTGGAAGTCATCACTGTACATCAGAAACACTTTCTTTGCTGACATGCTTCTTTTTATTGTCCTTTAACCTGAAACACCAGCTGACAGGATGGAATGATCATTCATAAACATATTCATTCCTGAAAGGTGCTGTCTACATAAGCATAATTTCTTCACATGAACAAATAGCCATACGTTGATGCTGACTGACAAAAGAAAACTCTTGGCTGATGAAATCTGTATGAGGATTTACTTAGGTCTCAGTAGGCTGTCCTGCCTTCCGTCATATTTTTGTGTTGACGTGTAGTCAGCACATGAGGAACACATCAGTCTGCTACAAGGTGGTACTGTAAGCACAGGTGCTTCTCAGTTGGACAGTTATTGCTTCATCTCCCAGTTCTGCAGTCCCAAGATCAGTTCATAACATAACTGTGGTACTAAATGAACAGTTCAGCAAATTCCAGTCACAGGCTAATTAATGTGAGGCATAGAAGCAGAAAGATCTATATGATCTTTAGCACAAACAAGGAATCTTAGCACAATTAAAATGATCCAATCAATCCCCTGTCACATCAGTCACAGTGAGAAATGTACTGCTATCAATAAGCCTACTAGTAAAGCCAATATTTAAGCACCAACAACCAGC
The DNA here is from genome assembly GCF_019279795.1 of Protopterus annectens. NCBI lineage: Eukaryota > Metazoa > Chordata > Ceratodontiformes > Protopteridae > Protopterus > Protopterus annectens. The sequence goes on along the minus strand of NC_056748.1, from coordinate 782,935,634 downwards.
ACTCAGTTGGTTTAGTTTGAAAATGTTGGGCAGTTCTAGCCATTCAATGCCCCTTATTTTTTGCAGTGTGATGCGATATGGCAAACCCTGTAATAATGAATGCTATATGGGGTGTTGGTAGAGATAGATTGTTGTTCTCTTCTCTTGTTTAAGAAGGAAAAAATACTGGGGGATGCATAAAGAGTGTGGAGAGGAAGATGGGTCCAATAGTTAGTTTGGTGTGGTGTGTTAGGTTTAATATATCTTAATTCTAGACCCAGTTTTCCTGTTGACTGACTTGATAGTCAAGCTAACATGGGTATCAATCAAAAGTATGCAATCAATGGTCACCAGGTCTAGTTTAGGTTTAGTGACAGGTTATGGTGTCATTGTATAAGAAGGTTGTTGGAACTAGTTGGGCTGTTGGACTAGGTGGAAATTAGAAGTAATTTGGTTTTGGTAGGTTAAGTAAAAGCTTTAGTTCTGAGAACCACTGTTATACATGTGGCTTTAGGAATGATCGAGTGTAGGCCAAGAGTGTTTTGCCACTGACTGCCTGTTGCCTACAAGAGAGGTAGTCAGTAAAGCCAGTATGGTTGGTTTGCTTTATAAGTTTATTGTTGCGGTTAGGTTGACTGAGAGTCAAAAAAGGAGAAGGGCAGAGGTTGTACTGTGATGGGGACGAAGAATGCCCATGCTGGGTGAGAGAGTTATTTGTTAGAAAGATGGGAAATGTTAGATGTGTCAGTAGAGGACCCACCTTTATGCAGAGGAATAATATAGGAGATTTTCAGATTGAAGGAATAGAAGCTTCAGAGAATGGGACGTTAGATCAGAATGGAAACAGGGTAGGATGGCGTCAGATGCCAATTGCAGCATTGGCTGGCTGGGAGTCAGCCGCTAGAGTGAGTGGGTTTTTTTTTTTTTTTAGTTCTAGAATAAGGGAGGTAGATGTGGGTTGTAGGTGGTTAAAAGGGGGTTGTTGTGGGTTGGTAGTTAAGTTTGTGGAGGGAGGAGAAGTGTTAAGCTGGCGCTGATGGGGATGGTGAAATAAAAAATAAATTGAGTGCTATATTTGGTAGTATTCCTGGGTCATCATTTTTCAGGGATGGGGGTGGGGGTGGGATTTTAGGATTGTGCTGGTGGTTGTCTTGGAGGTGGCAGAAATATTGCTTTTGTTCAGTCTTAACAGCTGATTTTGGTTTTCTAAGTTGTGTAAATTGATGCGGTGGTTCAAGGTGGGTTTTGGGATCTCCATTCCATGCATGCATGGCGGAGGGAGTTTGTTTTGTTTTTGTATTTCTTTTGTTAACCAAGGTGCAAGGTTCCTTAGTTCTTGTGTAATTGAGCTTTGAGTGTGAGTCCAAGAGTCTTGAGGAAGATGTCATTAAACATTGACACTATGACTACTCTCATCTAAGGGAAGGGAGGATGTAATGATCAGCAGATCAGCATTGAGATCATTGGTCTGGGTTGAATTGGGACAAAATTCTTACTGCCCTAACTAGTCTGGTTTGAGGGTCGGCATTTGTTGTGTTTCATGAAGGTAATTAGGTCAAGGTCAAGGGTTGGTAGTCCCTGTAGTATAGTTTGTTTGGTCTTATTAGTTTATAGTTTCTTGGGGATAGGAGGGGCTACCAACTGAGCAATTGTTCAAGGTATTCAACATTTTGGCCCTGAGAATGTTATACCCAGGTGGGATGATTCTTTCATCTTTAGTGAAGGCATAATAGATTTCTTTAGAAGTAGTCTAATTTTTTTTGGAGTTTGAATAGTAATTTGAGAGTGTCCTTAGTAGTAAGTGGTGTCTAAGGGTCTAAGGGTAGGTTTTTTTTGGTTTTGGGACTGTAGGAGGTAGGGGAGGGAGAGATGAGAGAGGGAGGGTTGAGTGAGTATAAGAGGTGTGACCCTGGGGAGGGTAAACCTGTTAGGGCTAGAGTTCTTAAATGTTAAAAGATAAGAAGATTAAAGATAAAGAGATAAATAGGAAGGATGGTGGATGGGAAGGTATCCATGGTTAAGGAGTAGATTTGATAGTATAGGCAGAACAGAGAAAGTGGGAGAGAGAGGAGTCAGTAAGTGGTGGTTTGTGGTGGGTGATGAGAGGGATGGGCTTAGAGTAAATCTATAAAAAGTTAGAATGCAGTCTTTGAAGGATTTTTTTTCCAATTAAAAAGGAGATGCCTTATATTTTACCCCATTTGACACTTTCACATACATATTTTTGTTTTCTTCAGTTTATTTTTTCTCAAAGTCATATAGAAAGCTAGTTCTTAGAAATAAAAAAAAAATATTTTTATTCCTCCAAACATTTAGCTAGTCAGTCCTGGACCTTTTATCAATAAAGGGATTTGAAACTTATCAAACAGTTGGATTCAGCAGCCAGGGCAAGTGATGCCCACATTGTGCTAAAAACTTAACATAAAATGGCCTTCAGGTTTCAAGAAACTGAATAGGAATGAAGCAAAAGCAAGTCTTAAAGCATGTTAGTCAGAATATGGCTTCCAGCTAATTCTGCCACTACATCTAGATCAGTAACAACAGCAGACAAAGGCCAGCAGGCATTAGGAATTTGGTACATACAATTTTCCCAGGCAGCCTTGGCCCCCTTTCCTATCCCATAATGCACTGAATTACTGTTTCTTTCCTGATTTCTGTTGCTGCATTTCAGCATCACCAGACAGAAATGACCCCAGATTACTTTTATTCTGTATATAAATAAGAAACGTTTTTCATGAGTAAGGATTTATTTTTTGTTTAGTTCAAATTAATTTGCCTTTGGGTCATACCATCAAGTGTCCAGATTTTTCCCTCATATTTTTGGTCTATTCCTCATAAACTTTATGGTTTTCTGGCAAATCACTGAAGATTGAAGTCACTAAATAATGACATACATTTGAGCATCAAACATCATATCTTTCAGAAATTATATGCTAATATGAATCATTTTTATTCTGTGAACTTTCTAACTTATAAGAGCAATAATTAAAATGTGTCCCTATTTTTTGTGCCCTTGTCCCCCCATTATTTTATTTATGATCCTATACTAAATGCATTCTTGGGTATTGACTAGCATATTGTATTACAGTGGGATGAAAAGTCTAGACTTGAAATTACCTCAGGGTTGATAGCCTAGTAATCTCCTATGATCCTATGATTTCTTTCGGTAAGAAGCTGAGAGGAATTTCTCTACTTTTGTTTCTCAAGTAGGCCTTTTTACTTTTGAGTTTTGATTATCTTGCTTAAATACTTGTCTAATTCCCTTAATTTTATTAAAAGTTAAAACCGTTCTGCTGGTAAAACTTTGCCTGGTAGTGAATTCCCTACTTCCTCCATGAGGGATGCCTCAGACACACACTGGTCCAGAAATGGCCACCTGGACTCCTTTATGCTTCCCCTATTTCCTGTGATGATTTATTCGGAAACTAAAATAACACAAGTCCAAATGTATTCTTATATTCCCATTTTGGCCTTGGCAAGCAGAGTTTCACCTGCTTTGGCCTCACCTATTGGAAGAAACTTTTCACCATCATCCATTCTGGACCCTGCTGTCTCTTCCGCCGGGCAGACCCCATTTGCATCTTCACTCTTATGTAAGTCTGCCTGTTTTTTTTTTCCACTTCCATTATTGGCTAGTAACCTTTCCTTCATTTCCAATATGGTTCAAAAAATAACTTCTCAAGAATCTAGCATTTGTAAGACCTATAAATGTAAATAGACATGTTTCTTCATATGGGCATTTTGAGAGGCCTTAATTTATTCACTGTTCTAGTCCTGTGACTGTCTATCTTGGAATACCTTATTCTCATATTATACTCTGGATTTAGTTGCTCATCTGTTATGGTTCAATTAGCTACTATATCTAATTTTCACCAGGTTACTGATACCTTATCTATACCTTTCTTAAAAGTGTGTAAAACCTTTCATAAAGGTTCATTCCTTTTGAGGCCATCACTAAAATATTTTGTCCCTTTTTGAAACTTTTACTTTTTGTTGTTGAAACTAATTCTTCCTCTCTGAACCTGTAGCTTCAACAAAAATCCTCTGTGTACGAATCTTTCTTTTATGCCAAAAGTAACAACCAAGCCCAACCTCAGCTAACATATATACCTTTCATCTTTCTTCCCAGCTATTCCAACTATGGAAAATATGTGCTCTGCTACATAGACATACAGTGCCAATTCTGAGCTTTTGCACTGACAAAACAAGACCAAACTAAAATTATTCAGAAATTTTCATTTATTTTTTTAAAACATTTTGGATTCAAATTTTCTAATGTAGCTGGCAAAAAGTGTAGTAAGCCTCTTCCATTATTTCCAAAAGCTCATCTTACTAAAAATAAAACAATTGTTACCTCTCAGTCTTTTCTTCAGAATGCAGCTGTCGATGATATTTGCACAACATGTAGTTGATCTTTCCTCATGACATTTGCAGGACTCTATAAACTAGATGTAATATCCATGTCAAGGTCTTGCTTGTAAAGGATACCACCCAGCAGGATTATCTTGGAATTCTACTTGACTATTAGAACGTTTGGACTTCCCTTTCCAGTTATGAAAGTTATGTCCTCGATAATTGTTTATTTATGTATTTATTTGCATGAGTGTTTGTCTGTTAATTAGGTAAATAAACTGGCCTATTAACCCTTTTCAGCTCTGATCCATGCTCCTGTTAGAGCAGAATACAAATTAAAGCTTTTACAATGATGATAATAATGAACAAAAAAAGTCATGGTGAGAAAATCACATCAGTGTAATGATGGTAAAGATCACAGTAGTATACAAAAGATATCTATTGCATACAGTAATGAAATAAAATATTAGTCTTAAAAACTGTATATGCATGGTGTCTCTAAATGTAAAGGGTAATAAAACAGTAGCATAATATAGAGGATTATGAGTGGTTTGCCTATGCAGAGATTCACCTTGAGGCGAAGTTCGAGAGGTGGATTTTGGCATCCATGTCAAGAGCACATAATATTAGGTTAGCATTGGCGAACCATTCATAATTCTTTGAAATGCATGGAGCTTTATCTGCTCCATGTACTATAAGTTACAGTGAAACTGAAAAAAATGATAATCGTTTTATTGTTTTTTAAAGTCATAAAACACTTAGTAACAACTTCCTGAAAGGTAGAGTAAGGCAGTCTGTTATGCTTACACTCAACTTCCCTGTCTCTCAACTGTCCAGATTTTTGCTTCATATGTCGCCTCATAGCAAGACATTGTCCCGTTCGATTCTCAGCTAGAGTGTCTTCTGTGTGGAGGCATACGTGAATGGGGCATGCCTTTGTTGAAGGTTGTGCATCAGGGCTGGTAACCCGGTATGTAAAAATCCACTACCAATCATTAGCGGACCAGAGTTCCGCTGTGGCGAGCCCTAACCGGGAAAAGCCGAAAGACACAAACAAACAAACAAACATGTTGGGATTGTTCCTCATAAATCACATGTTTTTTGAACAAATTACTAAGGATTTACCTTTAGGTTTCAGACTTCATATCCTTCAGAAAATGAAGCGGACACACATTTTGCTGTTCTAGTAAGTTTTTAAGTTTAAAACAGGAAGTCAGGGACATATTACTAATGGACAGCAGGCAGAAACAAATCTTTTATTCTGTTGCTGTCATTTGTAATGGTAGATTTTACTGCCTGGTGCTGGACCCCACTTTAACAACTTCAGCAAGCAAGGGATGCTTAACATTTGTTAAGGTTGGGTCTCATGCCCCTCTGGTGTAGCTGATTTGTCTTTTTCTGAATATTGGAGCATAATCACCATGCTCCATGCACTACAAATAAATTGTGCATAATAAATAGAAATGGGGAAATGTTCCATTTAACTCTGTGACTAAAAATATTTTATATATTTACAAAGTTTGATATTTATATATTTACAAAGTTTAGGGCTACCTGCTCATCTTAAACAATTATTTGAATAACTGTAAAATTCCTGCTAATCTTTATTTTTATGGAAAAAAGAAACAACCAAGTCCTTCTAGCTTTCTTTCCCAGATATTCCAACTATTGTAAATAAGTGCTTCACTACATAGCCATAAAATGGCAGTTCTGATCTTTTATGCTAATAATACAAGATCTAACTGAAATAATTCCCAACTTTTCTTTTCTTTTTCTGAGAACTTGCTTGGTTCCAAATTTTCCTAGATCATTTGCAATACTGCACACATACTACATGTGGTTTTCTTATACAACTGTAATAAGCCTCTACCATTAATTCCAAAATCTCATCCTAGTAAAACAAGTGTTACCTCTCAAGCTTTTCTTCAGAATGCATGTCTCAATGATATTTGTGAAACATTTCCTTTATCTTTCCTCAAGACTTTTGCAGGACTTTATAAACTGGATATCATATCCATATCCAGGTCTTCCTCAGGTAGCCATTTGTAAAAGACACCACCCAGGAGGATTAGCTTGGGACTTAGCTATACTGTTACTAACCCTCAGCCTCCTTTCCGAGTTTATAAATGTTATGTACCTGATCATTTTATTTATTTATTTATTTATTTAACATTTATTTACCAGGAAAGTCTGACTGGGTCAGGAACCCATTTTCAGCAGAGGCTCAGGGAGAAAAGCTCCAAAATAATACAACAAAGAAGAACATTATACGTGAACAAGACAATAGCAAGTATTAAATAATACATTAAATAAGTAATGAATACAAATAAGTACAAGGAGTTAGATACAATAGTAAAGCATGTACTAGATAGAGTATTAAATAAAAGTAATGTGGTAGAGTACAGATTTTTTTTCCAATCAGGTCAGATTAAGGTAAAGAGTGAGGTTCAGGCAGAGGGTCAGCATATGCTTAGAACAGATTGTGCAGTAGGATAGGAATAGTTAAGTGTGTGGAAATCCATGAGGTTTCTTAGTTTGATATGTTAATGGTTAGTGGAAGAAAGTCATGGTCTAGGGATCTCCAGATGTGAAAAGAAAAGGCCCTAATTTGTTTGTTTGTTTATGAATATATTTATTTGTATTTGTTTTCTTTGGTAGAATACTGATCTCCATGGCCTTTTTTCAGACTCAGCCTGCGAGCAGTGTCTGGTTTTATGTATATATGTATTTATTTATTTGTATTTGTTTTCTTTGGTAGAGCACTGATCTCCATGGCCCTTTTTCAGACTCAGCCTGCGAGCAGTGTCTGGTTTTATGTATATATATATATATATATATCTATATATATATATATATATATATATATATATATATGTATGTATTTATTTGTATTTGTTTTCTTTGGTAGAGCACTGATCTCCATGGCCCTTTTATAGACTCAGCCTGGAGCAGTGTCTGGTTAAGTGACTTGCTGACAGTCACAGAGTTAGGCAATGGAGGCTGAGGGAATCAAACCTTGCACCACTGGATCACATGAAACAGCTCAGTAACAGCTCCTTAATCCTCTAAGCCAACTGCCAGACAATGTATGTATTCATTTGCATGTTTGTCAGTTAATCAAGTAAATTAACCTGTCTGCTAACCTTTTTCAGCTTTGATCCAGGCTCCAGTTAGACTACAAGACAAATCAAAGCTTTTGGAATGATGACAATCATCATCATCTTCTTTAGGCTGTTCCCGTTAGGGGTCGCCACAGCGGATCATCTGTTTCCATTTCTTCCTGTGATCTGCATCATGCTCTTTCACACCAACTGCCTGCATGTCCTCTCTCACCACATCCATAAACCTCATCTTAGGCCTTCCTCTTTTCCTCTTACCTGGCAGCTCCATCCTTAGCATCCTTTTCCCAATATACCCAGCATCCCTCCTCAGCACATGTCCAAACCAACGCAATCTTGCCTCTCTTGCTTTGTCTCCAAACTGTCCAACCTGAGCTGACCCTGTAATATACTGATTCCTAATCCTGTCCATCCTAGTCACACCCAGTGCAAATCTTAACATTTTTAACTCTGCCACATCCAGCTCTGACTCCTGCCTTTTCGACAATGCTACCAAATAAACCAAAAATTTACTGTGAGAAAATAACAGAAGTATTTTCATGGTAAAAATCACAATAGTATATAACATTCAGGAAATAATGACATATAAGTATTGTTCATGCAAACTGCAATTGTATATACATGGTGTCTAAAAATAACGAAATAGCAGCATCATAAGCAAATTATATGCATAATAATTAGAAGCAGGGAACTGTACCATTCATCTTTGATACTGAAGATATTTTGTTTATTTATAGAGTTTAATATTTATATATTTACAAAGTCTAGGACTTCCTACTGGTCTCAGTCAACTACTTACAAGACTGTAAAGTTAAGTTATATAGGAATAACAAAGTTGTGACACAACTGAGTTATTTTAACCAGTTTTTGAAACAATCACATTTATTTTCTTTATCAAGATTGCTTTTAAACTCTGTTTTGACAGACTGGATACCCTTTTAATTTCTAATTTCCTGTGGAATTTTATTCCAAGAGACAAGGTCTGCTGTCAGTTACTGTACAGAGAGTTTTTATTGCGTTAAAACCAGTTCTGAAACCATGATATACATCTGTTAGAATCCTTTATGTTATAATGTGTTCAAAGATTTGTTTGTAGTTTAATTTTTTAAAGAGTTTTGAAAGTGAACATAAGTTTGCAACAGGTCTGAATTTTTGGAACTCATGGAAGACAGTTTGGTTACTGAGATAATTTTAGCATGTTTGAAGTGATCTGGTACAATGCAAATAGAAAGAGATACACTAAAAGTATGTGTCAAATGTTTGACAATTATTTTGTCTGGCATGGAAATAAATGTAGTGTGGATATTTTTAGATTTAACTCAAAATGTTTTTGTTGGTTTTCCAGGAGTTTTCTTACATGTTTTGCAGAAATGTACTTAATGTAAAGAATTTGAGATAGGTTACATGAAGGGTTATTAAGATAGGAGTTGCTTGAATTATCTAGTAAAAAGCCACGCTACATGGTATCCTGTTTATTAGTAATAATGATGTTGAGATCAACAAGTTTTAAATGTCCTGCCATTGTAGAGGTAGAACCTTGCATGTATCTAAATGAGCCAGGATTTTGGTGTACATCTCCTGACAGTTTGATTCTGATGAAGGAACATACAATATAGGTAGTATTTATACCTCTTAGAGTAAGAAATCTGGACAAAGCCATAAATAAAAGTGGGACAAAGGCTCAAAAATAGGGACAATTTTTAAATATTGGTCTTAGAAACTTAGAAAGTTAATAAAATAACAGGTTTTGTATTACAGTGAATTTTCTGAAGGGTATGAAGTCTGAAACTAAAATGTTTGACATTATTTTCTAACTTCAATCTTTAACGAGTTGCCACTAATTTGACAGAAAAACCACAATTTTATGAAAAACTGACCAAAAATATAAAGCACAAATCTGGGCATTCTGCAAACATCTGTACAGTTGAGGGGTGTGGTAGTATTGTATTTAGGCAAGGGATATACATCTTTATAGTTTGTAAGAGGATAGTTTGAGTTCTGACATGTTTAGCTTTTATTTAGATTAGTTTGCCGAGCAGGTGTTGTAGATGATTTTAAGGATTTATGGAGAAAACACGGACAGTGTGATTAAGTTGTTTAGTTTAATATTGATTTAATATGGGTAAGTTAGACTGGGTTATGTTTGAGTAAATAACTGCTGATGTCAGTAAGACAGTATATAATGATGGGACTGGAATGTGTTTTATCAGTGTATAGTTGTATCATGTTTTTGACATAATGTGCTGGTAATGTCTTGTAGTGTCCTATGCTGAGGTACCAGTAGAATAGCATTTAACTATAGGGAAATGCTGTAATAGCCACTGAAGGCAGGAAGACAAATTGAGGGGTAAGATAAATAAAATTGGTCCTCCTAAAACCAAGAGTGGTTATAAGAATTAAGTATAGGAGGTGAGGGTTGGCAGGAAAGTGAGGAGGTAAGTAAAGTAAAACTGCTTTTACTGACACTAAGAGATAGTATACGAGTTACTTATAGGACCTTACAGGAGGTAATGGAGGAATGTAAAGTAGAATTGCTGTTGGTGTCACCAGGAGCAGGTAGATTATGAGTTAAGTATAATCGTTTACAAAACAGGACTGTGGCTGTAACCACTGCCCTGAGCAACAGAAGCAAGAACTGGCAAAATAAAAGCTACATCTGATAGTTTAAAAAAGTATTGTGCATATATTTCCAAGTACAGCTGGGATGTGAGTTAAATATGATAGGTTATTAAGCTGAATGTAGCTAAAGCCACCTATTGTGAAGTGAGGATAGGTGAATGTGGTTACTGTAGTTGAGCAAACAAAACAGTTATATGTAGCAGGTGAAGGAGCCAAATAGAGAAGTATCACTTCTGCTGCTACAAAGTTTAGGAAGGCTTAGAGATAATTATAACAGGATATTATACAGAAATGTAGAGAGGATATACAAGTGGGTAGTATAATAAAACTGCTCTTGTTGTCACACAGAACAGGGAAGATACTTAGGAAAGACTTGAAAATATAGTTACACCTAGCAGATCTGTAAACAGTTCAATCCAGGAAGACAGAGAGTTAAGTGTAATAAATTAGCATAAGGGAAATGTAGTAGTATAAGTCAAGAGTAGAAGGAGGCTATGTAAAAGTGGGTTGGGTATTTGGGCTGCTCTTGCTGCGACTGATAGCAAATAGTAGACAGAGTTATAAGGTAGTGAAAAGCAAAGTACACCATAAGTGCACCTGCAGCTAAATGATGGCATTAAAAGTGCAGTTGTAGCTCAAAATGAAAGGGGTAAGATGTACACACAGGAAATTATGTAAAAGGACAAGGCAATTCTATTGAAGCATAGGACAGGAAGTGCAGGAAATGACAGATAGGTAACGCATGGTGAATGCCAGTGAAGGATAAGGTAGGATGTGAGCTTATATAGCTATCTGTACGTGTAAAGAAATTGAGAAGAATGTAAATGGGGGAAGACTGAGGAGCATAGGGAGGCTGAAGAGAACAGGGATTACCCAGTGAAAGTGACGTCCTAAGGTCCCATAAAACTGTCAAGCACTGTCTTTCAGCAAGGCTATACTGTAAAGTTAAGGGAACTGCTATTAATACAGAGAAAGTGATATAAGACTGAAAGTAAATGTTCCAAGACCTTAGTTTGTAAAGGTGCTTTGAAGAGGGTCAATAATAAGACAAGGGTAGCAACAATTTGATGAATGCAGAGCTGTTTTGTGAGCACATTAAAAAATACCTGGTGCTTGGGGATTCTGGATGTAGATATTGGTGTTATGAAGGATATCTGCATAGAAATAAAACCAAGTAATAGAGGTTAAGGCCAACATTATCCCACATAGCAGTCCACCTTTCAGTACCACCTGTGATGTTACAATGGGCCACAATAAAGTATTGTTTCTCAAAAAAATGATACAAGTCTCAGTTTAGTTTAAGATATAGCATCCTCCAAAGATGCCATTTTAACAATAGCTCTGCTGTGCATGGCTGAGCAGGGAATGCCATATACACAATAGGCAGATAGAGGCAGAGTGAATCCAGTCCTGGACTACAGGACTCAGAACCTTAAGCCACTGTGCTGACCATTTGCCTGTCATTTTGCCATCTACAAGGCATCTAGAAAAGGAAGGGAATGTTGTCACACACATTAAGAAATCTCTCTGCCCATGCAGACATTGGGAAATGTGATTGCTGATCATTTCAAGTCCTGACATAAATTCATGCAAGCACATATATGCATGATGGTGTAACTGTGAGCATTACTTCAGAGCTGACTGGGTACTGTACTCTTTAGTTTGCTTTACTGTATTCCATACCTGTATAGGCCTGGTAGGTCAACTATGCATCCTTGGTTTGTCCCATTCTGTGTTCCTTATTCCCTAGCTATGCTATTATTTATTTTGGTACTTTCCTTTGTTTGTTGGCAGTGACATCATATTTGGATAGGGGATTGAAATTATACCGTCTATCAAATTTCTATGAGTTTTATACTGCTGCTGAGCATAGATGCATAACTTTTTGTACTAACTCTTGTATGTCTGGGAGTGTTACATGTCCATTGTGTGTTGGTGCATAACTTCCCATCCATACTTATAAACATGCATATTTATTTTCCTGACTGTACATGCATGCATGCATGGCCAAGTGCATGCATGCATACAGTGGCCATCTCATAGTCTCCAAACCATGGGAGATTATTTTTTTTTATTCACATACTTTGCTGGGTTATACATTGCTACATGTTGGCCACTTCACATTTACCAACCAGTAGATGGCACAATGTGCAGCTTTGCTGGGTAGAGTCTTAATATATCTGACACTAGGGGCTGCACATCAAGCTCCATTTAAACCAGTCCAGAAGGGAAGGGATTGATCCCTTAGAAATAATATGGCAGTAAATACATGTAGTGCAGCAGAGTGTAAACTCTACAGTGGAACTTTTTATGTAGATAGGTAGTACAATAGCCTTGTCAACATAGCTGGCTTTAGGCACCAGCAAACACTGTGGTTGCTGAGACCCCCCCTGGCCCTAGGGGGCACTCAACCACAGCAAGTTATCTTATAATGATGTTTTGTAACATGATTGTTAAACCAACAAAAGCAAACTTGTATATTTAATGAACCATGTGGGTAATAATAACTTTTATATATGCCTCCTTTAAAATTCATAAAGATCTTTGGTTATAATAACTGTGTTTTATCAAATAAATGATTTCACAATTTCATTAAATGTTTTATCATTGACACAGTGCCCTTGATTTAGTTCAACCCTACTTGTGGGCATTCTCTCCACTAAAACTAACATCATAACAAGCTTTATGTGCCTTCAATACCCATGGTTGCAGGGGTCCCCCTTAATCATCCTTCACTGTGTGGGGGCCTCACAAAAGCTGCTGCTGGCTGGGGGAAAAATGAGGAGAAAAAACATTATTCATTTTCTGATTATTCCTTTTATCCAAAACAGGGCTGTGATGTGATCCTGTTAGGATAAAGCTTATATAATTAGTGAATTAACATGAGCAATGTAAGCATTAGAATTAGCAACTCAGAGTGATTGGTTATCAGTGTTTACCTTGGATTTTAAGAAGAGCTGATGTTTCTGATCTTCAGTGATGGCTTCCTTTTTCGGGGAGGTTTATAAATACTGGCAGAACACCAGTTACTATAACTTTCAATACCTTTGCTCAAGAATTCTGTTGAAACCGCACATAATAGCAGAATAAAGGCTCAAAATCAGGAACACTTTTTATATATCACTCTAATTCACTTAAAAAGTCAGCAGAATAAAAAAGCATGCATCAACATGCATTTTTCGGACAATAAAATATATGAAAGTCTTGATGTTTACTATACTGTTACTATTACTGCTCAATATCTGAGTTGTTTGGCTTCTGCTACATACCTACAATCAACTGCATTACAAGCTGAGTTAAGTACAAACTTGCAGTGTCAAAGATTGTACTGCATTTCATTTTTCTGTGTATTTAATTGTTTCATTGAATATTGTGGTCTGTGTCTCTCTGTAGTTATTTAGTTTTCTATTTAATTGTTTCATAGAACACTGTGGTCTCTCTCTGTCTCTGCAGTTAGTTTCTTGCCCGCCCTCCCTGTTCATGTTCTGGTATTAATCTTGGTGGCTTTGGAATTGCCCGCCCCTCCTGTAACCTTGTGTTTGAACACTCCTCCTGGGTCTATCTCATTTGCTCACTCAACCGAGTACAGTGAGATCATATTTTGACTTCAGACACTCCTACCAGTCCCATCTGTTCAGCTCTCTCCCAGCTCTATTCCAGTCTAGTGTCACTAGCTCATTCTACCTAATACAGAGAGAACATCTGTGAAGGACAAGCCACTTAGGTCCTTAATTTTGAATTGTCTTCTGTTTCTCCTTTCTCCCTTTCCACTTTCAAAAAAAAATTCTAAGCTTGTTTCCTGCCTTTCCTGTAACTAGTCTAGTCCAGATACAGATTTGCTGTAACCAGGATTGTTTGTAAGCTTCTGAGCCCCCAAATCCTTTCTGTGTTGGAGGGAAGCCTTCTAGCTTATCAGTGGGAGTGGAAAGCACTAGGGAGCCTATCTACCACAAGAGTGGTTTCTGGCCCATTAATTGTAGTTTGTTGGCTGTTTGGGCAGTTTTACCATCTCTTTTAACTTTCTGGTTTAAAAGTTTGTGTTTGCGCTTGTTTCCCACCTTTCCTGTAACTAGTCTAGTCCAGATACAGATTTGCTGTATCCAGGACTGTTTGTAAGCTTCTGAGCCCCCCAAGCCTTTCTGTGTTGGAAGGAAGCATTCTAGTTTATCAGTGGGAGTGGTAATCACTAGGTAGCCTATCTACCACAAGATCCAGGTACAGATTCTTAGTTTTAGCACTTGAATTTTCTTATTCATGCTCAGTACTTGTTCAAAACTTGTTAGCACTAAATAAGCTACAAATTACTACAACGCTCAACTTTCCTCTTTACCTAGAGTTTTTGTACTTACTTTCCTCACTTGCCTAGAGAAAAACAGCTCTTATACTCACTTTCCTCACTTGTTTAGAGGAAAGTAGTTTTTTATTCAGGCATGTCCAAGGGTCAGCTCCCTGTGTTCTCTCCTGTCTATCTGATGAATCTGGGCATCTTGAGGCAATGTAGCAATTGCCTCATGTACACAGACAACCCTCTCCTCCTACCATCCAACACCACAACCTGTGAGAGATGCACTTATCTAGTCAAACTGGAGGTAAAGCTCTATCCAACCAAGACTGAACTTGACAGTCAAGAGGAGAAGGTAAACACTTGCACCACACCACACTCATCACATAGTCCCACTAAGCCTACACCACCAAAATCCACACATAGAAACACAAAAACATTCTTAGAGGCTCTCAGTAATAATCTGCGTAAGCAACAGAGACCTCCAAAGCAGAAACGCAAGGAAGCTCCACCCCCCCAGCACAACCCAAATGACACATAGCCCACAGACTCAGTGTGCCAATAAACCACAGCCCATAAGGCAAACCAATGTACCCAACACACTAGTCATAGGTGACTTTATAGTCAGGCACACTGATGTCCCACTCACCAGGCTAAACAAGGAGAAGG
Source organism: Protopterus annectens (assembly GCF_019279795.1). Lineage (NCBI taxonomy): Eukaryota > Metazoa > Chordata > Ceratodontiformes > Protopteridae > Protopterus > Protopterus annectens. Next base: position 782,920,613 of record NC_056748.1, on the reverse strand, counting down.
TTACTATCAGCTGCCTGTTGGGTGCCAGGATCCGCCACATAACCCACGCACTCAGGTTACTCCACAACAAGTACAAATATGACTCTGTCATTGTCCATGTTGGTGTGAACGACCTGAGATGTACCTCCCTGGACTACATGAAAAGAGACATGGAAGAGCTCTCCAATCTTGTAGCCCAGGCAGGTGTGACCCTAGCCCTGAGTAGCATCCTGCCATCACCCAGAATGATACCGCAGTACAAGGACAAAATGATTAACTTCAACAATTGGCTAAGCTTCTGGTGTCATTCTAAGGGAATCCAGTATCTGTCTGCCTGGGACAACATGGTCGACAGACTATGATGCTTTGCCAGAGATGGCCTGCACCTGTCACCCCTGGGATTCCGGATACTGGCTAAGGCTCTTGCCACCTCTATAGTGCCTTTTTTAGGAAGGTTCAAATGACAAATTCACCACCATAACAGGAACAGGCAAGCAAAAACTGAGGGTAATGCTACTCAATGCTAGAAGTCTAAATCTCAAAATGCACTCTCTTGAGGCACTCCTTAAAATGGAGAACATTGATATCTATGCAGTGACTGAGACCTGGTTCAAGGCTCTAGAGAGAACCCCTGCATTACCACGTTACAACTCATACCACATTTTTTGGCCATCTAACCTGGACCAAAACTCCAAAGGCGGAGGTGTGTCCATATTCATTAAGGATATCCACACCTCCAGGCTAGTTGCGCAGCATAATGCATCCAAGGTTATCCAAGTGCAACTAACTCTGGGCAAAACTGCAATCCAAATTGTAGCTTGCTACAGATCCCCCACCATGCCTCAGGATTCCCATTCCTATTTTCTTGATATACTGGAAAATATTAGGGTCCAACCAAACACCCTAATAATGGGCAATTTCAACTACCCCACCATTAACTGGGAAAACTACTCATGTACCATCTTCTTTGCTCAACGCTTTCTGGAATTCATAAATTCCAATGCCCTGGATCAACTTATCCACACCCCAACCAGGGGCAATAATATCCTAGACCTAGTCATTACCAACATGAGTGACTGGTGTTCCACACCTGAAGTCAACTCCTCGTTGGTCAGATCTGACCATAAGCTAACCACCCTAGATATCCACATCCCACCCCACCCACCATTAAGGAAACCATGGTAAAAAAATTCTCCAAAGCCAACTTCATGCTTCTTAAGACAGAAGTGGTGAACTTCATGATACCCATGCAGATGGACAATACAGTTACAACTGTTGAATCCTACACAAATGCACTCTATAAGCACTTACACAAGTGCATGGATTGTGCTATCCCAAACAGAGCCAAGATGCTATCCTCCAACAAAAGGAAGCCAATCTGATGATCTGCCATAAGCACACTCTACAACAGAAGGAAGAAACTGTTTCAAAAGAGAGTAAAATCCCATGAGTGGAGGAGCTCCCTGGTCAGCCACAGCAAGAAGCTGAGATCCCTTATAAGATCCTCCAAAGCTAGCTATGAAAACAAAATCACCACTGATTCTAAGGACAACCACAAAGCATTCTATAGCTATGTCAAGAATCTCAATGGCAACACCCAGATCTGCTCTGAGTTACAGCATAATGGCACAAAAATTACAGAACCAACTGATATTGCCAAAATCCTGGCAGCTAGGTTCAGTGCTAACTTTACCCCCCTGTCACCCCCCCTAAAGGGCCCATATCTAAACAGGATGAATGCAGAGTCCCTGTAATCACATCTATGCGGGTAAAAGCTGCACTCTCTAAAACCAAAAACACAGCATCCATGGGACTGGACAACATCCAAGGCTGCGTTTTACATGAACTTCAGAATGAACTGGCTCCCCACCTAAGCACCATGTTCAATCATAGTCTCACGTCAGGCTTTGTGCCCACTGAATGGTGCACAGTAACAGTTATCACACTCCACAAAGGGGGGAGCCACCACTGATCCTGGGAACTATCACCCTATTAGCCTGATGAGCCTGGTCTGCAAGGACATGGAACATATCATCATGGAACTCATAAACAAAGACATTGGTAACCTCCAAACTCTGGACCCCACCCAGTTCAGGTTTTTAAAAGGCAGATCATGCCTTCTGAACCTAATTGACTTCTTTGAGGCAGTCACCAAAGTTGTAGATGAGGGTAAGGTGGTTCACACAGCCTATCTTGAACTTGCCAAGGCTTTTGACACCATCCCCCATTCTGGAATTATAGCTACACTCACTAAACTAGGTATAAATCCCTACATCACAAGATGGGTTACCAAATGGCTCACTGACAGAACCCACAATGTAAAAGCTGCAGACTCAAAATTTGACTTCAAACCAGTGACAAGTGGAGTACCATAGGGTTCAGTCCTGGGACCTCTCCTGTTTGATATCTACTTCTCTGAAGTACAGGCTAACACAGAAGGCCTCTGGCTAATGAAGTTCACAGATGACTGCAAATTAGGAGCCATAATTGAGTCCCCAAATGATGTGGACATCCTACAGAAGGGCCTCACTGAGACAGATGCCTGGTATCAGAGACATGTCCTCAAGCTCAGTGCCAAAAAGTGCATTGTCATCCCCTTTGTAAAAATGCTGTACCCATGAACTACCACATAAATAGCAGTCTACTTAATGCCGAATGTGTGATAAGAGACCTTGGCACCCAGGTGGACAGTAGTCTCTCCTTTGATAATCACATCACCACAGTAGTCAGGAAATCCTTCTATGTGGCACACCTCATCAATAAAAGGGTTCTCATCCAGGAAAAAAGAGGTCATTGTTCCCCTCTACTCGGCACTCATTAGACCCATTATAGAGTACAATGCCCCTTTTGGAATGTACCTCACAAGGCATCTGCAGCAGCTGGAAAGGCCACAGAATTACCTCACAAAGAGGATTACTGACCGCAAACAGATGACCTACACTGACCGTCTCAAAAAACTCCAGCTTTACTCTGTAGCATTTCGCCTACTCTGAGGAGATCTCTGCCTAACATATAAAACTATGTTAAACCCAGAGCTGTTGGACATGCTACACCTAATGTAATCCCAATCCCTCTGAGCTACATGCTCTAGGGACCTAAACCTTGGCAGCACAATAAACAGGACATACTGGAGAGGGATAGATTCCTGTCCCAGAGACTTTCTATACTCTGGAACAAGCTACCCATCTATATCAAGCAAAGTTCCTCATTAGCACTCTTCAAGAAAAATCTTGATGAGTGGATGGGAAATAGGAAATACACCCCGGGGATCACTTTTGTGGCTCTGCTCGACAGGGGCACAAGAAATTAACTTTCTTGGGTGGCATAAGTCAGGGAACCTTGTTGGCTAGGCTTACTTAGGCCCTTGGGCCGATAGCCTAGTACCTACCTATGAATCTATGAATCTATGTCTGGATGTATTGACTGACTGTAATCCTGAATGATTTACCAGCAAATACAATTTTGTTATGAGGGACAGAGCAAAAATTATGAGGAAAATCAGGGTCATTCTATGAAATCAGGGACAGTGACAAGTATGCATTACACTTCGAGATAAATAAAAGTGACTTAATTATATGTAATTTGTATATTAAGCTGATTTGTACAGATGTTTGTGCTGAAAATGTATTTGTGAGCTCACCTTGTCTTAATTGTGTTAAAATGTATCAACAGTGCTCCCTGTTGTAATGAAGAAAAATGTACATGCATTAAGGAATCTGAATTAAATGTACATGTTTTAATAGAGGACACTGGCACAGCAAAGATTAACCAGCTGGCTTATTTAAAAAAAAATAAGGGAAATGTAAATGAGCTGTTAAATCATTAAAAGTTACCCCACAGTGCTGAGTAAGACCAGAGATGCTGGGTCTGAGACACATCCTTTGTTCATTAGCTCAGTGAAAAGAGGGGGGGGCTCCAGGCACTGCCATTAACATTTAGATGTGTATTGCAGCCGTTTATGTTCAATTGCTGTCGCAGCTTCAAAGGAGATATTGTGGGATCCTAGAGTCAGGTGATCAGATGAGGTCATTTTGCAAGTCATGTTGGATATTATATTTTACAAAGAGAAATCTCAGAGGATAGAGCATTCTGTTTGAGAGCCTGACTAGAAAGACTGCTCACATATTTCATCTTGCCTTGTCCAAATAAGCTATTAGGTGTAGATCAATATGTATGTATACATTTAAGAAGCTTTCTAGGGGCTTGCACAACTGTATAAATACTGAGCAACTAAGTGCAAGCTTGACTGCCATTTTGTAGAGAGCTGTTGAGATGTAAGCATGCATGTATGTAATGGTCTGCCAGTTAATCAATTTGTTTATATTTTATGTTGCTGCTATCCATCCTGATGAGTTTCTGTGTAATAAAGCATGTAAATAAATGACCCCAGCCTGTTCATCTTCAATGTTAAAACAAGACGAGAGACTTGGTGCCAGAATGGGATCCAGAAATCCAGATTCAGGACCAAAAAGGCACTCAGTTAAAGGTGGAGGGATATAGAGGAATGGATCATCCCTACTGCACGTATAATTTGCAAAAACAGGTCAGAAATGAATTTCAGCTATCAAAGCTTACTTAAATGATTGCTTATTTGCAAAATACAAAATGAAGCACTCAGAATGTTCAAAACTAATTTCTAGTTAAACGAAATGTCTGAAACTAAGACATATTGAAAAAATATTTGAATAACTACAGAAAATGTGTGAAATAATGTCCGAATTACATAAAAATAAATAAAATAAGGAAAACAATCGCAATTTTTTTAAAAGTAGCTTATAGCACATACTTTTTTGCATTAATTAAAGCTATTCAATATATCCCATACATACAAATTGTTAAAATCAAACCAGCGAGCAGTTTTTCGTTTTTTGTGAGTGCCATACATACAAATTGTTTGCATGCTTGTGCAGCATTACAGTACAATTATTTTGCAAAATACAGACATCTCAAAGCATATTTCGTGAAGTACAGTATTTCAAAGAGTTTATTGTGCATTTGAGTGTTATTACAAATACTGGCTGTGTGTGCAGGTTCATACATAATTACAAGGGCCATTTTTTCAGTGTGTTTGGGCATATTTTGTTGGCATGGCAGATGGATTTTGTAAACCAGCTCTAGTTGTATTTGATAATAATATTGCAGACAATTGGAGAGTGTTTGAGCAAGATTATATTTTCATAGAAGCTACATTTTCTGATAAATATAACCATACAAAGCCATTCATTCTGTTTTATTTAGCTGGTTCAAAAGCCATAGAAAGAGAGCATTCATTTATGCATACACCTGCTGAATTTGCAGGAGAGGGGGGAAAACGGCCATATAGTTGTACCGGCTGAGTCAAGGGAAGACCCCAAGTGCTTAAAATGTAAATTTAGATAAATGTGTAATCCACAAATTAATATTACAATGGAGAGGCACTTATTTTACACAATATATCAAAAGCATAGGGAAACTTTTGCAGAATATATGACTGACTTGAGAAACAAAGCTAAAATGTGCAGATCAGATGATTTAAGGGTTGAGTTGATAAAAGACGGAATTGTGTGTGGTATTAAAGATGATGCTGTAAGAAAAATTTGCTTTGTGACAGTGATTTAACTTTGAATAAGGCCATTGAGATTTATCAGATATATGAAGTCACAGAAAAGCACACAAATATGCTTACAAATGAGAAATGCATGCTTCCAGTTCTTCTGGTGATCATGTTGATAGTATGCAGCACTTGGTTAAAAGAAACAGACCCAAGCACATGGCAGCAACTGTAAACCCTGCAACAGTCACTGGAAAACCCCATACTTTACTAGCAAATTCCAGAGTGCACACAGTCTCATTGAAGCATAAGGGTGAGTCAGCAAACTCAGAGCATGTATCCTCACCTAGCCTCATAGTCAACTGTCATAATTGTGGTGATAATCATGTGTCTAGAAGCGAAAAGTGCTTATCTTTTGGCCAGCAGTGCCACAAATGCAATAAGTTGAATAATTTCAAAAGGTTTTGTTAACCAAATAAGGGACATTATTTTATTAAAAGTGAACATTCAAAGAGACAAGTTGATCAATTAGAAAGCTGTGACCCTACTTTTTATGTTGATGGTGTAGCAGTGCTTAATGAAACAGTCAATGCAGTAGATTTATGGGCAAAGAATGAAGTATTTTGTACTGTTCAGATAAATGGAAAACCCATAGAGCTTAAAGTTAACACAGGTTCAAATTGCAGTGTTATCTCAGCAGAAACATTTATTTGTTAGAGTACGTGCTGGTGAGAAGCTTGATTTGGAAAAGTGTGTGAAGCTTGTTGCTTATGGTGGGGAAGACATTTATGCTGAAGGTTCAGTAGTGCTTTCGTGTTACTTTGCTGGGAACAGCTACGAGTTGCAATTTTACATAGTCAAAAGGCTTATACAGTCATTATTAGGCCTCAGAGACAGTTTGAAAATGGGACTGCTTTCATTTAATAAGGAAGTCCAACATGAAAGCTTAAAAGACCACTGTTCTAATTTTGCCCAGACTATTTTTTCTACCTATGCTATTTTTGAAGACAAAATAAGCAAACTTCAGTTGTGTACTCCATGAAGCTAGACCCTGAAGTCAGTTCAGTTGTCAGGCCAGCTTGGAAAGTTCCAGTACCTATGCAGAACAGAGTCAAAGCTGAGCTAGATAAAGTGGTGCAGCAAGGTGTGATTTGTCCAGTTAATGAACCAACTGAATGGATATCCTCCATGGTCGTTGCTCATAGGAAAAGCTCAGATGATATCAGAATATGTATTGATCCATGATATTTGAACAAAGCACTGAAAATACCTCATCATCCAATGCGGACAGTCGGATAAGTTGCTGCTCTCATGCCAAATGCCACTGTTTTTTCTGTTTTAGATGCTAAAAGTTAATTTTGGCAAATTTTGCTTGATTGAAAATCTTCATTGCTAACCGCTTTTAGTACTCCTTTTGGCAGGTACAGATTTTTGAGAATGCCATTTGGGATAAATTCTGCCAGTGAAGGCTTCCAGCGTGCGATGGAGCAATTTTTTTCTGGGTATCCGTGTGCTATTGTAGGAGGTGATATTCTAGTAGGAAGTAATGGTGAAGCTGAGCATGACAGAAACCTCAAAAAAGTTCTGGAAAGAGCATGTGAAGTGAATCTTAAGATGAATCCTCAGAACTGCAAGTTCAGGCTACAAGAAGTTACTTATGTTGGTCATTTATTTACCAATTCAGGCTTACGACAAGATCCTTCAAAGCAAACTGCAGTTCTCAAGATAGCAGCTTCAAGGGAACCCACAGGATTTTTTGCAGAGGGGTGCAAACCCAGAGCCCTGCCCACGCAGCCCCCCTCCCCCCTCCCACGCAGCCATTTCAGTGTCCCATTACTTGGCTATTTCTCCCCATTTGCCATAGACACTGCTCAAATCTCTCAGTGTGCATATTGTTTTATGCTTTACTTCTACAATGATTACAGATATTTGGATTTTCAATTATAACTTTTATTTAAAATGTTATAGCACAAACACTGATAGACATTTACTGAACCTAAACAAAGCAATAGTCTTACAATGAAAACAGACTTAGCATTAAAACTTCTCTAACTTTGAAACCCACTTTCACTGAAACAGCATTGAAACTCATTTAAAAGAAAATGCATCTGGCCGGTGGCAGGGTAAGGTTACCTTTGGGCTGTTTTCAAATCATAGGCTCCTTGCACACATTTTTAGAACCATGTAAAAGTTATTTGATTCATCTTCCTGATTGTATTAATTATACTATATAATAATTGAATTATATCCCATGTATAATACAGCACCACTTGTTAGAGTGTGTTTTAAATGTATAGTTCTGAATATTTTTCCTTTAAGCAATGAAACAAATTATATGAACCAATAATGACAAACTGCCCAATTCAGAACATTTCAACCATAAAGAGCCACTCAAACTTCTGTCCTACAATCCACCAATATGAATCAATATGCTGAATCTCTGCAGAAGCAAACGTCATCTGAATAATTCCACAATAAAGATATCTGAAACCAGTGAAGAGGTTGTTGCTAGAAAACAACTTTATATTTCAATGTTTCATTTACAAATTCAGTGCCTTTGCCCTTGAAGAATACATTGCCTATGTTACATTAAAAGAAATGGTAAGCTGGTATATTGCAATAGGGAATGGGTGGCAAGCTGAAAAACAGGTTCATGGTTACTAGGCGTCTCATCCAAAGTAGGACATACTAAGGACTGCAGTACCATACCCCCTTAAAATGCAAATGTACTTGCTGTAGGAATAGAAGCTACAGCCTTTTGCATCAAGATGCAAATATGATACCCGTTGTGCTACTAACACTGCTTTAAAATTCTGTACCACAATAATGATACCATTTTCTAAACAAAACAGTTGCACATTTTAAGCAGACCTAGCATGAGCAGCAGTAAACTTCTCTTCCTTTGAAACTTACAATTCTTTGAAAATGCACTTCAAAAAAATTTCACCTCCTAACTCTAACTAGGGCATTCCACTCTCTATCTCTCTCTCACACACACACACACACACACACACACACACACACACACACACACACACACACACACACACACACACCTCAACCTCTTAGTGCAAGAAATCTGGACAAAGCGTAAAATAAATAGGGACAGATTATAAGTATTGCTTTCATGAACTTAGAAAATTGTTAGAATAACAGGATTTGTGTTAGTATGCATTTTTCTAAAGGGCATGATGTCTAAAACTCAAATGTCTGTTATTTATTAACTTCAATCCTTTTAACGAGGAATATGGGGAAAAATCTGGACATTCTGCAAAAACCTGGACAGCTGAGGGGTATGCTACCTCCCTCTTATACATACATACGTAGACACACACACACACACACACACACACACACAAATATATATATATATATATATATATATATATATATATATGGGTTCCGTTCAGAAGCTCTAAATACTGAAATCTGGAATTTCAGTATTTCAAGCCCTAGAAGCCGAATCCACAAAATAGCGAAAGTTTAGAAGCGCAAAATTCAAAACCTTGAATACCTGAGGTTTTTAATTTCACGCTTCTAAAATTGCGCTATGGTTATGTATTCAGGTAAGTGTGTGTGTTAAGGGGTTTGGTTAGTGGCTGTGGTGTGTGTCAGTGTGTTTTGTTGCTGTGATGTGTGTGTGTGAAAAGAAAGTAGCTTGTGTGGTGGTGTTTTGTGTGTGTTTGTTTGTAGTGCGACCTCGGAGTGAGAATATTTAAGTAGGGAGATGTGGAGGGCTTGCCCCCCACATAGGGGGTACAGGGGGGCTTGCCCCCCTGCTTTCATGGATTCAGGGATTAGTAACTTTAATCCTTAGCTCATCCCAGTGATTTGTAAAAAAAAAAAAAAAAAAAAAACAGAATTTGAACAGAACAAAATTATAAGGCAAAAATCTGGACATTCTGTGAAAATCTGTACAGTTGAATGGTATGACACACACACACACACACACACACACACACACACACACACACACACACACACACACACACACACACACACACACACACACAATCTCCCTACCTCCTTAGAAAGTGGATAGAACAAAGTTTGCATTAGTGTGCATTTTTTGAGGATATGAAGTCTAAAACTCAAATATCTGCCATTATTTCCTGACTTCAGTCCTCAATGATTTGCCAGAAAAAACAATTTTATGAGAAAAAAACTGAAAATATGAGGCAAAAATCTGGATAATTGTGAGGTATGATGTCCCCCTTACACACACTCCTACCCCCTCTTACTACTAGATTCATTTCTGTACACAGCCATTTCAAATAGTGAATTCCTTACAACATAAGCAATAATGTCTGTACACAGCAATTTCAAATAGTGAATTCCCTACAGCATAAGCAATAATGTCTGTACACAGCAATTTCAAATAGTGAATTCCCTACCTGTAAACAGCAATTTCAAATAGCGCGCATTACTTGAGACAAGAAGCAATTTCAAGTAGTGCGAGCAGACAGGACAAGAAAAATAGGACGTCTGCACGCACAGACGTGATGTGACCGGACCAGCAAGCCATGGGACCGTTCTTCTTAAAGAAGAACACTCAATACAATCATAGTTAAGAACAAATGCAGTAGTTAGGTAAAGCAAATAGTAGTACATGTTTAATGAAGTTTATTAAGCATATGAATGTTGTATGATTCATTAAATTTGGTAGAGAATTGATTGATGTGATGCTGAGAGGGCTATTAGGAATCCAACAATATTATTTTTAAAGTGAGGGTTTGTAAATTGTAATGTAAGGTTTATGAGTTCATTTGCAAACATTTGATTGTGAATAGCACAAGTTTATTTACTTGGCTTTAAGAGAGGAATCTATCTGTATGAGTTTTTGTTATATTTTAATTGATGACATTGTAAGGATTTTAACTGATACTGGTGTGCATGTTTTAAATGAAGTTTTAAAGTTTTACAGCAACTGTTACATTGTATGGTCTGAGGAAGTAGGCGAGTGTACCTGTGAAAGCGCTTACCAATAATAAAGTGTTATAACCTGGTCGTGTTTCAGTGCAAGTACATGGTTTTTATTTTTACTCTTAAAAATGTATATTTCGTGCAATTACAAGAAATTAATTTCCCGGCCAGCCCATTCCAGGGATGTGCAAGTGCACCCCCTTGCACCTGCTTGCGGGCGCCCTTGGCCAGCTCCAGACAATGTTCAAGCCCTACAACATTTTCTTGGCATGGTTAACTACCTAGGCAAGTTCATTCCAGATCTGAGTCAGCTTTCAGCACTACGTAGACAGCTGACACTCAAAGATGTATCTGGTCATGGTCAGAACAACACCAAAGAGCATTTGATGTCCTGAAACAGAGAATTGCCAGTCCACCAACTCTGATACTATGATGTTCACAAACCAGTTACTCTTTCTTGTGATGCTTCAAAATTTGGTCTTGGTGCAGTCACTTTTCAAGAGGATAGACCAGTAGCCTGTGTGTCCAGAACTTTAACCCAAACTGAAATGCAGTATGAGCAGATAGAGGAAAAAACTCTTGGCACTTGTGTTTGCATGTTGGAAGTTCCATGATTATATTTATGGTAAGCCTATCCAGATTGAAACAGATCACCAAACTCTAATCACTACTTTGAGAAAGCCTATGCATACTACTCTTGCCAGATTGCAACGCATGATGCTCATATTGCAAAAGTATAATTTCAATCTTGTCTACATAAAAACAAACTTTTTTATCTTGTTGATAACATTATCCAGATTGACCATAAATACCACTGAACAGCATGAAAATGAGAAAATTGATTTTGAAGTTACAGAAGTGAGAAATTTTTCTTCCACACTTCTTGATGAGCGTAGAAGTCATACAACCACAGATCCATTTCTCCAGAAGCTCAACTGCTTTATCAGTCAAGGATGGCCACCAAATTAATCATACTTCCCAATGGAAGTGCAACCTTATTTTCCTTACAGAGATGAGATTTTGTTTGACAATAGTATCATCATGAAAGGTCCAAATGTGATTGTTCCAAAATCCTTGTAACAAGAGTATATTACCATCTTGCACTGTGGCCACCCAGGAGCTGATTGTACCAAAAGAAGGGTGAGAGAACTACTATTCTGGCCTTCTATGTCACAGGATATTGAGAGAGTACTTTCATCTTGTTCTGTATGTAATACTACTAAGCCTCATCAACAGAAAGAACCACTTCAGCTAAACTAGATTTCTGAACTACCTTCATCGACAGTAGCTACAGACATTTTTGAGTGGAATGGTCAGCATTACTTGGTGCTAGTAGACTGTTATTCAAATTGGTTCAAGATTGACCTACTTCCTTATCTAGTGTCCAGTACTGTCATGACTAAAATGGTGTCATTTTGAAGTCCATGGTAGTCCGCACAAAGTTATTTCTGACATTGGTACACAGTTTACAAGCCAGCAGTTCAAAAGATTTGCTAAAGAGTGGGGCTTTACTCATGTTACAAGTAGGCCTGAGTACCTGCAGTCAAATTTATTTATTTTATTTATTTATTTCAGTTTGATAACCGGAGAGGACCACTGTGCTCAGGAGCCCGTTTTCAGTGGAGGCCCGGGGAGAAAAGCTCCACATTACATAGTAAAGTTAAAAAAACAGGTACAATTAAAATTAAGATTCAAAGATATGGATACATTAAGATAGAATAGAAAACATTAGGTTTTATGAATACAGGTAAAATTGTGATACAGAGACAGTATGAGGTACAATGGTTACATAGCATATGAGTCATATATTAACATGGTTGGTTGATAAGGTTATATAGAATTTAAGTCCTGTTAGGGCAGAGTGGAAGACCAGAGACAGTATGAGGTACAATGGTTACATAGCATATGGGTCATAGATTAACATGGATGGTTAATAAGGTTATATAGAATTTGAGTCTTGTTGGGGCAGAGTGGAAGACCAAGCGTAAATGTTACGGAGGGGGATAAAAGGGAGTGCAAACTATTTACAATATTTATATTATATACACAAGGCGGCAGTAAGAGATAAGTAGAATCATGGAACAAAGTTGTTGGAAGAAGGAGTAGTATGGAAATACAATTAGTGTAGAGAGTAGAAGGCTAGGTGGGGAAAGTGCAGTTGCACTTCCTATTAGAGAACAAGTGGGAATGGAGTAGGGTTTTGAAGTTGTTAGGGTTTTCAGTCATTCGTAAAGATGGAGGTAGAGAATTCCATTTTTTGGCTAATGAAAAGGATAGGAGGTGTTGCTCGGCCGGTCGCTTTGGTGTGTGGACACTGAGTAGGTTTAGGTGAGCAGATCTAAGTGACCTGTTAGGGGTGTAAAGTTGTAGGATGTTGGATAGTGCAGGACATTTGGTTTGGACAAATGGTTTGGCAGAACGTGCAGTTCAAAGTGCGAAACAGTTAGTGGATATCCCAAAAGTAAACAGGTGGGCATGTCAGTATATATTTTAGACAGTCAGTCAGATGGACAGACAAGCAGACAGATATTGATGGTCATGGAATGGCTTACTGTCCTTGCACTAATGGTGAAAGGTACTATTAGAACAAGAGGGCAGATGTCAGCCAATAAGGAAAATGAATGAAGAGTAATATGAAAATATTTCTGGGAATTAAGCAGCATAAGTGAAATGGTGCATCTGGAGGGCAGCGGACATGTAGTCCTATACTAGGGAAGGAAGAAAACCCAGGAAGAAGATATAGCTGGCACAATTAAAAAGGTGATCAGTGAAAGAAAAGGAAAGCTCACAGAAGAATGGCAAAATAGGGAGAAGATGTGGGAAAAGGCCTATGAGGACACCAAAGACTAGGCATAAAACTCATCTTACATGTCAAATAGCTACTAAAGGAGGAGATGTTTGATAGGAGGAATGCAGACAAATAAAATTCTTCATTTACATTGTAGATTGCTGGAAGAAGTAGCAGAACATTACATTAATACATTGCTGGAAAGCAGGAGGTTAAGATTGCTCCCTGTCATAAGTAAATACTAAATTAATTGTTATTTTTTGCATTTACAGATATCTTGTGAGACAGCATGGACAAGTTGGAAGATCTCAGGTTATAGATGGGGAAACAGGATGATTCTAATATAATCACAGAGAAAGAAGTAAAGGAACCTTACATGACAGCAAGGAGATTTGTGCTCAAGGTCTGAGCATGCTGCCTCCTAGAACATTACATGAGGATACAGTGGAGTTTTTAGTAAAACAGTCTATAATATGTCTGATTAAATACTAAAGTGGTATAAGACTGGGTAACTGCAACTATATTGTCCTTGTATGATGCTGTATCTAGGAAACCAAGGGACAAAACTTGCTGTAAATATGACTTCTTTCCCATGGATTGTGATGAAAAAAAGATTGTTGGTAACAGACTGGTGATATTACTGGTTATTAATTCATTCCCTGATGACCAATAGCATGACCCCATTCAGCAGAGCTTCTGTCAATCAAACCTGACTGAATTCACTGAATGGACAAATGGATGGAAAATAGGTTATTTAACAGTGAACTAGTAAGCGGAAAACTCTTTGTAGACCTTTCTAGGCTTTGAGTTTGGTAATGTAATATTGAACATTGAGCATTGGTCACCACAGGAATGGATTGGTGAGTTCTTGTAAATGCAGTGATTCAGAACTTTGTCAGGATTGTGCAGGTCTCAGGTGATGAATTAAAAGATATGGGATCCAGACTGTTGAAATAGGTTGAAAAGATGGGGACTGACCTGAAGTAGAGGATAGCACAGCAGGGAATGCCCAAAGAAAAGGCAATAGTCAATAGGATGCTGCAGAATCTGGTGTTTTAAATGTCTTGATTAATACATTTGTATTAGATGATGTGCTTTACTCAAACAACAAGATCTCTTCATTTACTGATAGCACTGAGACTGGTGCAGTGATAACACATCAGGACCAGTCTTCACTGAGACCAGGTGACTACTAAATGGTTCATTTAAATGTGGTTAGCTGAAGTTTAACATTAAATGGTTCACTGATAAATGGTAGCTAGAATTTACTGCCAACTAGTACAAGATTGTGTGTTTTTGTACAATCCAGGTTAAACCTAGATACTTAGAGAAGTGATGCAGGAAGAAGAGGAGATAAAGTATACAGTTTCAGAATCTCATATAGGGTGAACCATGCATCTCAGTAAATGGAAGGACATTTGTGGACACTAGCATACTTCTAGTGTTCATACCAAACGTAGTGGACTCCAAAGACGTAAAAGTCATCCTTCTGTTGTACAGGGCATTGGTAAGACTGAGTAGTACTGTATCTATTTCTGGGAGTCAATTATGGAACAGTAACAATGAGGATGTTTTAAGAAAAAATGATAAATAATAAAAAATAGATATGTGTATATATGTGACATACAGTGCATATAAAAAGTGTATACACCCCTGTTAAAATACCAGTTTTTTGTGATATAAAAAAATGAGACCATAATAAATTATTTCAAAACTTTTCCCACCTTTAATGAGACCTATAACCTGTACAAACTGAAAAACAAACAAATCTGTTAGGGGAAAAAATATAAAAAATAAAAAACGTACAGTAAGCTGGTTGCGTAAGTGTGCACACCCTTAAACTAATACTTTGTTGAAGCACCTTTTGATTTAATTACAGCATTCAATCTTCTTGAGTAGGAGTCTATCAGCATAGCATATCTTGACTTGGCAATGTTTGCCCACTCTTCCTTGCAAAAGCACTCTAAATCTGTCAGATTGCGAGGTCATCTCTTGTGCACAGCCCTCTTCAGGTCACCCACAGATTTTCTATTGGATTTAGGTCTGAGCTCTGGCTGGGCCAATCCAAAACTTTAATTTTCTTTTGATAAAGCCATTCTTTTGTTGATTTGGATGTATGCTTGGGGTTATTGTGGTGTTGAAAGGTGAAATTCCTCTTCATCTTCAGCTTTCTAGCAGATGCCAGAAGGTTTTTGGCCAAAAATGACAAGTATTTGGAACTATTCATAATTCCCTCCACCTTGTCTAAAGCCCCAGTTCCAGCTGAAGAAAAGCAACCCCAAAGCATGATACTGCCACTACCATGCTTCACCATGGGGATGGTGTTCTTTCGGTGATACGAAATGTTGTTTTGCGCCAAATGTACATTTTGGAATTGTGGCCAAAAAGTTCATCCTAGGTCTCATCAGACCATAACACATTTTCCCACGTGCTTTTGGGAGACTTGATGTATTTATTGTTTTGCTAATTTTAGCTGGGCCTGCATTTATTTTTTTTTATTTTATTTATTTTACATTTGTTTACCGGGAAAGTTCGACTGGACACAGGTCCATTTTCAGCAGCGGCCCGGGGAGAAAAGCTCCACATTACAATACATTACATTGTGGAAATGTTTTTGTACCCTTCTTCTGACTGATACCTTTCAACCATGAGATCCTTTGGATGCTTTGTAAGCTCTCTGCGAGCCATGACTTTTACTGTAATAGGCAACTGAGTAAAATGTCAGGAAAAGCCTACTAGGACAGCTAAAATTTATTTGGGGTTATTCAGTCTCTTTTATTGATGGCATGTGTGTACCCAAGAAGACTGAATGCTGTAATTAAACCAAAAGGTGCTTCAACAAAGCAACCAGCTTATTGTACATTTTTTTATTTTTTATATTTTTCCCCTAACAGATTTGTTTGTTTTTCAATTGAATTGTACAGGTTATAGGTCACATTAAAGGTGGGAAAAGTTTTAAAATGATTTATTGTGGTCTCATTGTTTTATATCACAAAAACCTGGCATTTTAACAGGGGTGTGTTGTAAATCTATAAAATAATGTTGTTTATGTTGTGTCAAATAAAGGACTCCTACTCTTTATGTTAGATGGCACAGGATCTTTTATATCGTCTGAGATACCACCAATTCAGGCAACTAGGGCCTCAGTTTAACATCTTATACCGAAGGATGAAACACTGGGGAGTGCATCACCTCTTTCCTGCTGAGCTGTAGTGTTAGCAATCCATTCACCTAGTTGGGTAATAGAACCCACAACCTTGCCAAAAGTGAGTGTGTTGCCTGTTGCACTATTGACACTGATAAGTGTCAACCGAAAAGACAGAAATAAAGAAAGAAGGATGTAAGGGAGGACAAAATAAAGAAATAAGGAAGGAAAAAGAAAAGAAACACCTGCAGTTATGCAAATTATGCAAATATCTCACAAAATAATAATTATGAAAAACTATATTGCATTAGCAATTGAGTTTGAGTCAGAAATAGCTGTTTGTTTTCATGAGGAAACAGAAAAAAATTACACAATGCCTTGTTATGGATTAGGAACACACATATGTACTTTATAGGTAATGTTAAATGATATAGCCCTCTAAATGGGATGACTGCATAGTTGACTCCTCGCGTTGATGTAAAAATCTTTCTACAGATAATTACTCAAATAAGAAAACAACCAGATATTTTCAAAGATTTAGATTAATGCCTCTAAAGAGTGAGAGTTAGTTTTGTCTAAGCTGTTCCTAGAATCTGTAATGCTGTCTGAAACTAATTTTATCTCAAAACATTGTAGCCAAAGAATTGCTGTTATGAGAAGGTATTTTAAGAATCTTCCACTGATGAGGACAATAATAAGAATTAGTCAGTAGATGGCGCCATTAGATTGTGGATGCTATTGTTTATGCTTCAGGGTTCCTTGTTTATTTTTTACTTCTTCCTAGAGAATGAAACAAGTAAAAGCAGTTTCCATGCACCTGTCAATAAATGTGATAGATACAGCACATAATAATAATAATAATAATAATAATAATAATAATAACTAAAAATACTCTTTCAGCCTGTTTGTTTGATGTGTTTTTTAACTGAACTGCCGTTCACAGCTAGCTCTACATATAGACATGTCACATCCCATCTTGGATATTTTAGGAACGCTGTGTTATAAGATATCTTCTTGCATGCTAAACATGTAAATATGCCAGCTGCACTGTATGCTTTATAGCATACAGAAAGTACATGAATTTGATTTCAGGAGAAATGAAAATCTTGATTTATGCTTAAATAAGATGAAAAGAGAAATTATGTGCAGCAGTTTGAATTCAGAGAGTTAATTATGTATTTCTGAGGAAGAAGACAAAGCTATGCTTTTAGAGTGGTACTTATGAGAAGAAAACTTAGGGAAAATGTAAAGAAAATGACTGAAAAATCAACAGGGAAGTTTTATCAGTCTGATGGCCTCATCACAATTTATAGTCAGATGCAAACTTTGATAACCATAGGTCAAGGGTGTAAATTGTACCAATCCAGATGGGACTGAAACCCAAAATCCATGGTTTTGGATACAAATGCCACTGGGGCCTGATTAAATGAACCCAAAAACCTGGGGAGGAAATAGAACTAACAGCCTTCTAGATCATCCTGCACCAAAGGCCAGTGGCCTACTTGTAGAGCTACCTTTTTGACTATTTTTCAATCTAGTGGCAATAAAACACTAGGAATTAGTGTTGTGTAATGAACTGCATCCTGTGTGATCCTTGGCTGAATCCCCATTTCACTTGTTGCATTACATGTGACAGTGAGCAAGTCACTTAACTCATAGGCCAACCTGGTTAACATAAATAAAAAAGACATTTTTGAAATACAGGTAAAAATTGGGATCTCTGAAAATCAACTGATCTTGTTTTGCATTAATGTCATTTTGTTTTAATAAAAATGTTCACCAAATAGTGATAGCATCTTTTCTGAGTTTTTTGGACACTGTGAGTATGGGTCTACAGTAGATGTGGTGGGTTTTATTAGCAGCAGCTTTTGACAACCTTTGCTCACTTCTTATGCCATCAACAGATGGGGGTTGTAACAGTGTAAGGATCTGTTTTTGCTAAACATGGAATTCTTGATGATGAGTTAACCATGCTAACCAGTCTATAAACCATGAGCTCCTGAATATTTTCAGTCAGTGTGAGTTCACACGCATTACCTGAAATCTTAGAAATCCACGGAGCAATAGGTAAGTGGAATAAAATAAACTCATTAGAAAGTGTGACAGTTGTGTGTTTTCACTTTTCAGACTGTTAGATATCTAGTCTTTTCAACAGAAATATACACAACTGCTGCCTCTTGGTCTTTCTTTTGTGCAGCTGTTGATGGGTAGGCATCTTTATTCCATTCTACCCTGTGCTGAGATGCTGCTGGAAAGGCAATATAAACAAATATTTTACTGTAAATGATCATCCAAAAATCTTTCAGCTTTACAGAAAGGATTAAACTAGGACAAAGTCAGGATTCTGGTAAGGATTAAACTAAGGCAAAGTCAGGATTCTGTTGAAGTCTCACTGAAAATGTACAGAAGAAACAGCTAATAGACAGCTAAGCTATCTGAACTATCTGATAATCAGTCGTATGCTGAGATTTGATAGGAAAAATATTTACTGCCTCTATCAGTGCTTGAGAAAATATCACCACGTTCTCATAGAAAAACATCTTGATGCACGGTAATTCACAAGATGTAACATCTACTAATATACCTTGACAATATAACTAATGGCATTAAATATTCACAGGGTGTAGCCTCAGTACTGTACATTAATATAAGCTGAAAACATGCATTGAACATTCATGACAAATGAACACTTTCTTGGTTCTGAATACTTCACTGAAACCCCAAATGCTTATGGCAATGCCTGAGAAGAAAGGCAGTCACAAGCTGCTGCTGCTAGCATGTAGACTATAGACTCATATTAAGAATTACCAAAAAATAACATTACTTCTAACCACATTCCTAAGCAATAGCTACATGCCAGCTCATATAGCAGCATTGTTAGAGAGCTCACAGCAAAGGAATTGTTGTAGAAGTGCATTACTACGGATGTAATATGTGCCTGTGTCTGTTGCCATCTTCAACTGTACTGCCTTAGTAATTCAAAGATGTATGGATAGCATACAAGCATAATATACAAATGCCCTGTACAACTTTCTTGCCA